>NC_055689.1:11920876-12222376 GCF_017639745.1 Melanotaenia boesemani
GGTTATTTTGCTGTCCAGATGTAGCTAAATGTTAATTTGTTTGTAACATCGTTCAGCTGCTGTGTGAATAGTTAACACGTGGTATACATACCTTAGATTTTGGTGGGGCCCTGATGTACCACCTGCAGTCCACTGCTTCCGTTTGTAGTGCCCGGCCTTCCCTGGCTATTTGTGCAGATTCCACAAAACCCTCAGGTCCACTCAGATCAAATTCACAAACTATGGAGAACAGCATTTTGTGTGACAGGTAAAATAATGCTAGGCACCAAGGCCCTGTTATATCACGCATTAACATGTGTGTTTTGTGATCCAATCACAATTAAACAGCACTATTTCCATGTGAATGGTTTCAAGATGAACTGAACTCTGATTAGTAGTAGTTATAGATGACCAGCACTTCATTAACACTTTCTTTTAGTTGTGCAATCCTTCGCTATATTGGCAGATTACCTACTCAGGTGCGTCATGTTAGTAAAGCAACAGGCAGAGTCTTGCGTTGGTTCAGGTAACCACAGGTATTGTTCACCAATTAATTTATTAAAAGCTTTTGGCAAATAAGTTCTGATCACAAACATTTATTTCAGATATATTTGTTGACATGTCCCATTGTTGGGTGTATGATTGATTTTAAAGGCATGTACTTGTTAGCTAACCACTTCATAGCTGCTAAAACCAGGTATAAACAGGAACTTTTCCATGTAATAGCTGTAAAGTGTTAACTGGTTTTAATGGGACAAGTTTAAATTATTTTGCCTCTTTATTTAAACCTGGCTAATAGGTTTGGATATACAGTACTGCTTAACAAGGTTTTCCTTCCTGTCACTAATTCAAATTATAACACTCAGTGTTTAGTACGTTGGCTTAGCCTAAAAATACCATGTTTGTTTGAGGAAGTGCAGAAGTACTCAATTTGGATTAAGGATTTGTGTTTGACAGGGTTTTATCAGAAGAAAAGTTTAATCTCCGCATTGTAAATGTTATCTGTCTTCTTTACTGTAAAATGGAGGGTTTTATGTATAATGCAGACTTCACTTGACCACATCACACCTTGGTACAGTGAAAGTGAATCATACAGATGCCAAATTTTGATTTAAAGTGAATCTGTATTAGAACATTTTGTTTCTTCTAGCTCAAAATTATATAAACAACTAGTATCATGATACATTTGACATATTTTTGATTGATTTCTGCATAAAAGAAAAAGAACTTCCACCCAAAGACATGGATGTCATCAAAATCCCAGCCTATCCCTGCTTCTATCTGGCAAGAGGCAGTGTACACCCTGGACAAGTCTTTGGTAGTCACATATTCTACAAACATAATTATAGGATGTTTTGGCCTGCATGGATGACCTACATATTTGGACTGAGCAGATTTTTTAAATGAAAGCTTTTCTGTTCATTACTGAGAAAGAATATGAATAAAACGGGTGAGAATTTCATGCACAAAATGAATTTGAATAAGATAAATATTTCTGACAAAGTTTAGCATCTTCACCTGTTTTCCTTGATTTCTAGCGATAATATAAATCAGAATTAAGCATTCATTATGAATAATTTTAAACTCTACTGTAGGATCCTTACTCAGGCTTACAGATTGAGCAGATGCATACAAAATCAGCCTTCACGTGTTGACATACGTTTTGCACAGAAAAGGTCATATTTCCCAGAAAAAATGACAGATTAAAATATATTTTAAATGCAGGGGGAAACATAAAGCTAAACCATACATACAGCTTACAAAATCTAGCCTGGCAATAATTTTTAATGGTACTTTAACATCATTAGAAGTGAGTCTATTGGGGCAATAAGTTAAACTGATATATACATTTATTTAGGGTAAGAAATAAAAATAAGAAGTAAACTGAACACAGACTGTCAGCTGAAAACATCCAGTAAAAAGATGTCATGGGAATTTTTTTTTTTCTGTCAGCTACTGTGCTGTTTTTTGGTCATTTGGTGGATTAGGAATAATGTTATGTTGCATGGTACATGGTGAATACTCACCTGGCAGAGCTGGCAGCACCCCAAGATCTTTAAACTCAGGATCTAGAAGTAGAACATAACACTGGTCATGTAAGAGACAAACTGTGCATCACATACAGTTATGTAAAAAAGAAAGTACACCCTGTTTCACTTCTTCGGTTTAACTGTCAGAGAATACCTGTTGTAGATTTTATCCTCTGAATGATTTTCTCACAGTAGAATGATGGACTAAGATAATTGTGGACGTCTTTCCTCCTTGGTATTGTGTTTACACACACCTGGACACTCTGCTTTACAGAGGTGATAATACTTGCTGAAGAAGTTAATCAAGTGCATTTGATTAACGGCGCCCACTTCCTTGTTTCCCTATTAATTCCTGACGAAGCAGGGAAGGTGTACTTACTTTTTCACATACTGTTTATACAATTTGCCTTATTTTTTCTTTTTTTCTTTTTAAAAATAATTAATAATCTAAATACACAGTAAGAAGCAAGTGATTTTATTATGACCTGATACATAAAATTATAGAGGACCAGGAAAATGTAGATTGCAATTCAACGTGTTGATGATGAGTAATTAATTGTGAGATTGCTAAATATAATTTCAAATTCAACAATTAACTCATGCAAAAAGAAATCAAATCATAAATGTTTTTGTAATTACACATTTTAATTTGATATATTAAAGCGATATTACATGTTGAAATGTTAATTCATTATTAATGACTATGATTTATAAATGTATTTTTTATATAAACCAATATAAAAAAAATGTCCATTGATACAGAGTGCAAACTTTTTATATGACTGTTTGTGCAGTTTTATCAAGAATTATTTTTTCTAGGAAAACAGATTCATGTAAAACTCTTTCAACCCTAGATTTTTTGATTATGTTCAAAGAAAAACAAAATCTAAAAAGTAATAATAATAAAAAAATATATTAAAGGCATATTGAAAACCACAATAAGCACACATCTGGCCAAAGCTGACATAATCTTTGTGCCAGCACAATTCCTCTGCTCTCATTTAACCACCCCCGAAACCCTGATGTCCTTTATAAAAAAAACTGTGTCCTAAACCTGATGAATCTACTTGTGAGGTGGATTAAAAACCCTCATCGACCAGCTTAGTTCAGGACAGATTAGACTCTGGCAGCATCAACGACAACCTGGTGATAAAAACGGTGTTTGTACTTGCATCGTCTCTGAGAAGCACCTTGTTTATTACTGTGTGAAAAATATTACACTGAAACAGTTTTTCCATGGAAGATGCTGTTTTGAAGGAAGCAGAGTGGAGAGCAACATACTAAGCTTGTAAAGATCGTTTTCACATGTATTGTTTCTTCTTCTTTTGTTTTTATTTGTAATGTAGAACAGTGGACAGAAGTTATGATGTAAGAGGAGACGGTGATGAACTTGACTGAGAACTCTTATTAATCCTCTTGTGTTTCTTACCCATTCTGCTTCAGGCTTAGTCAGATTATTCACATCCATTCCAGTGTGTGTGTGTGTGTGTGTGTGTGTTTGTGCATATGCAATGTTACAATACATTGCGAAGGGCTTTATGCCCTGTGCAAGAGAAAAAAAAGAGTAAATACTGAGATAAAATAAGATCTGTGATAATGTGCTGCACATTGAGAAAAAAGACCCATAGCTTGGTTTCACAACAAGCAGAAGTCCAAATAAATTCAGAAAGCCCTGATAGGCAACACATTTATAAAATGAAATTAAAACAAAGAAACAAAAGAAATCTGTCAAATCTACTAATATCTACTAATATGTCATATGTTTGAAAAATATATCTACAGCATTGCTGGTGTTTCTTTTAATAAAAAGCTGGAAAAGGGGGTGAGGTATAGCTCTGTGGGTGGTGCAGCTGCCCCATCTACCAAAGCTGCAGGTCTTTGACACAGCCGGTTTGGGTTTGGGGGTCTGATGCCCTTTGCAGCATGTCATCCCTTCACTCTTTTTCCTGTCCAGCTACGACTCAGTAACAGCCACTGGAGACACAAAATCTTAAAAAAAAAAAAATAATAATGTTTTGTTTTGTTTTATTTTCTTAGAAAATGCTATTTATAGCCACTTGCAATGTGTACATAGACACTACCATATTTGTGACACCATTTTTACCATGGTGACTCTAAATGAACAAACAACTCTGTGTATGAAGTGAGAACCCTCTGAGCTTTAAAACTGCAGCTCTGGCTCAGTATGGCATTATAGTTTGGGCTAAGTAACACCGTAAAATATATATAATGGAAGACGTGTACAGAATACACTAGTTTTAGTGCAGTCGCTACACCTGAGGCCAATGTATCTGCTTGCAGATTAAAACCATTTTAAAGTCTGTAAGAATTTTGGTCAGTGACCTATCCATTCACAAGTGCTTGGTATTTGAAGTAATTTCTATGCACATCTTCTCCACTAGATGTCAGTAATTTTTGTACATTGCACATTTAAAAATAAGTGGATTTTGTATTCTCTGGTATAGAGAATGCAGAGAGCTAGCTAAATACTAATGTTCCCATGTACAGCCTGCACTCATTTTCTTAACTAATGTGCAAAGTAACATCGTGCGTATGATCATTGGAGACTGGACGTTTCATTTTCCAATTAAATCTGTGTGATGAAGATAAATCCAAGTTGTAGACAGAAACATGCATGCTGCTATACAACATAGACTTTTAAGCCATTTAGTGACTCAGTAGATGTAACAGAATCAGTACAGAGTTTCTGAAACTCAATATTTTGTTAAGTCTTAACGGATGACAAGTCTTTAAAATGTATTTATTTTTAGATTCTTCCACTACAAATGATTAGTGGGTGGGGGGAGGATGATTAATATAAGTCTGCTGCATGGACTTTCCAAAATCTTCTTTATTATTGAATCCCCATATTTCGATTTAATTCTACGTCGGATTTTGCATTTTTGATTAATATGCTTTTTTCTGATTGCACTGCAAGTTACGAAGTTTGCTCTTTCAAATCACCCATGAACATGGGGAGCATGTGAATGTTAGCTCCCTTTAATAGCAATCAAATATTAATTGTTTGAGATTGCATCATTTGCACATTTATATCCACACTGCACATCTTAGGCGTCCTTCACAAGACTGCAACATTCATCATCTGCACAGGCTGAGCTTGACTTGTAGGTTTTGTGTTATAAGGAACATGAAAGGTTAGCAGCAATCACAACAGGCAACCATCACCTCTGCATGTCTTCATTCCAACATCATCAAGCAAATAGCTGAACTGACAATCTTTTCCCAGAATGTTGTTGCATTTTGGTTCGCTGTAATCAAGTTTGCATGCATGTAACCAAATTTATTCTCTCCTGCCTCTCCTGATGGGTAGAATTAGACAGGAGATTAAGTTGTGACCATAAGTACTTATTACATCTGATGTAAACACACACAAACCAGCTTTCCCTGATCTGTTAATAATGGGAAATATCCTCTAAAAGGGCAGGATTATCTCAAAGTGCTTCCTCAACTGTTTTAGTCTCCTTATGAAAATATGTGATCTAAATGCAAAAGCCAAACATGTGCATTTTTCTAACACATGGCACCAAGTCCTGACATGCACCTCTGGCTGTTGGCACATTCAAAGTTAGAGTGTGCAGGACAGACTGAGTTTACAACTGGAAAAACCCATGAATAACAGAAACAACAGTAGGGGCTCAATCACATTAAGCAAGATAGATGGATATATGGACAGAGGGATGCAGATTAATCCCTGCCCTTGGTCGGTGTAGGTGGCCTATAAAATCTGTGGTTAATAAAGCTTCTGCCTCGGACTCTCTTAAGCTGCTACCGCGGCTCAGTGCTGACAAGCTGCATTCCCTGAAGACAAGCTTTCATTAACTCTTGTGTGTGTGTGTGTGTGTGTGTGTGTGAGGGCTGAGGGAACAAGTGCCTCTGTGTGTGTACTTGTGTGTATTTGCGTGTGCGCCCCTCCTCTTCCCTTGTCAACTACAGCTGCTGTGCCTGCATTGCAAAAAGAAATGAGGGCAGATTCAGCGTGCAACCAGACCATTATTTAAGTTGCAACTATTTGCAAGCACCTATAATTAAAAATCAACATTTATACACGGCCTCGGATATTTTCAAGTTTAAGGATTTCAAAGTTTCCTTGTGTACTGATTATGCATTATTGTTTAAAAGTAAATTTTGAAATGGCATAAAATAAACTAAGTAAATTTAGCTTATGTTCCAGTTGAACTTCATGACCACAATGGGACAGAAAGGATCAGAGGGTTAAAGAGGTGATCAGATTTGTAATATGTCATGCAACACTGTCAAATTCACAGCAGAAAGGTGTGTTGAGGGGGTGGAGTGCCAAGGCTTAGAGCCCTGCTTAGACTTGGATCATCTACCTTCCAGCTACATCCAAGTATGGCTGCATTTTTCCTTTTTCTCCACCTTTATTGACTTTTTTTATTCTTCCTATTTCCACTGCATCAACTTGACAAACTCAGAAATAAGGTCTGTTGCAAAGAGTTTAATAATATGTAGCCGGTAGCATCCTCATTTACACATGAAACAGCTAAAACTAAACTTCCTTTCAGTAAAACATTTCATTAGGGAAAAAGAAAAAAACTGTGTGAAATAGTAGCCCTTCAATAATGTTACTTCATTATTAGGATGTTCACTTGGCTGTCAGTTTAGTTTCAATCAGGTTGTGTTTAGTTGTGAATTTTTTCATAAACAATGACCTTCTGTTTTTCTAACTTTGACCATGTAGGCTTCAAGTTTTTCTTTGATATTGGGTTAGCAGGTCAGGTGAAGTAGATTTATTCAATCATTTTGCTTTAAAAAAAATTAGGCTGCTTCATGTTTCAAATCCACACAAGGGAAAGAAAGAAAGATGCTTCAAAATTGAAAGAGAAGTGTTTGGAGGTCTTAACCTCCATCACTTACCTTGTGTGAAGTTATACCGGGCGGAAAAACCAGTGGCCTCCAGTTCACCATCAGCCACAAACTTAATGTATAGGTACCTCCCGCTGGAGCGGATGTAGGAAGGGATTTCTTCCCCGCAGTAGCGACCAATGATGGGTGAGAAACCGAAAGGACCATCACGGACTTCAATGTGGTCAAACCTGCACTCCCAGGATGGCTCGATGGCGTACCTCTCATCAAAGAATAGGTCGATGCACTGTCGGGGTGAGGCTGATGCAAGAAGAGAGGTTAAAAGCAGGAGGGATGGAGAGAGACTGGATTTATTACATGAAATATTCCAAGATTAATCAGAAAAGGAACTGATTCTAAAGAAAACATCACAACGTAAACAGCATTTTCTGATCACATTAACCCCAATAAGACCTTAGTCATATTAATCTAACTTGCATTATATAGACATGTATGACTTTGATCACAGAGTGCTGCTTAATGACACACACCTCCATCTCCACAGGTTAACTTATGAAAAGTGACTTTGGTTTTCTTTTTAAGAACTCATTTGTTTCATTCATACATGTTCTCATAGATAAGGCTTCTCATTTCTATCTTCTCTATCAACTTTTAGAAATACCAGCACTAGCAGAATTGATGCAGGACAGTATGACTGTGGGTAAAAAGAAGACACACTTTTGGGGTGAGAGAAGAAATCTAAGTGAATTGTACTATGTGTTTGAATGATATGCATATAATTAAGGATTTGGATGGGTTGAGTTATTCCAGTGGGATAAGGAAATGTTATGTTGGTGGGACTTATTGATCTGATAGCTCTGCAACAAGTAAAAAGGAAATTAGTGGAATAATGCCTTATTTAAATGAAGGTAAATAGGAATATTTCTGTGCACACAGAAACCACAGATGGGTTAGACAGATCAAGTCTTACCTTCTATAATGTAGATGCATTCCTTCTCAGGGGGATATTTCTCCGGGTAATTGGGTGAAGTAAAATACCCCCCATCTGGCTCCTTTACCCAGGCCCCACACTGTCCAGCCGGTGTCACACCTGAGTTGTTTTTTACTGGTAGCAAGCAGGAAAAAAAGTTCACAGTTTATCATAAGCAAACATTTTCAGTTATAACTTCCTCCTCACAGGACTTAAACTCAGTATACCATGTTAAAGAAAGCTAAAGGTGCTTAAACAAAGGTGATGTATAATGAAGAACTAGCGCTGTTACAACTTGTTAATTTTTAGCATAATTGTCATTTAGTCTAAAAATGTTAGTCTCGGAATCTGATACCTTGGGCTTTTTTTGTGGTATCTGTGGCACCACATGTCTCAGATGACATAAGGCTGGCTGCTAGAGCTGAGAGGACACGAGAGAAACAAGAGATAAAGAACGATACACTTAAAAAAAAAGAGGGGGGGCACACAAAGCAGAAGTACAGAATGTGACCATAAAGACAGAGAAGAGGTGGGAAAAGTGGAAAATTATTAGGATATCAACTCACCGATGGGCAGCAGAAGTTTGTGCACCATTTTTGTTCCCTGAGGATGAGTAGCACCGTCTGAGTTATTGCCATTAAATTGCCGTGACGTTACCGGATCGTGCGTTCCTGCGCAAAAACTCCATTTGCGCCCATCAATTTCTCACAAAATGCGCCAAACCCGAAAGCGGACACTTCTCCATCCCTCTCTCTCTGTCTGTCTCCCAAAAGCTCAAAGGATTAAACTCCAGTCCGCCAGCAAACCTTCACAATTTGTTCTCCACCTTTAGGCTGTTTTAATCCACTCAGAAGAAATCCGAGCAAACGTGAGATTGATGTGCCTTGTGTGTGCGCCATCCTGCATTTGAGTGTGCGCCCATTCACGAGCCCCCACCACCACACATTTTTTTTACATTTTTAATTTCTGAATTTTTATTATTTAGTCTTATAGCGTCATGAAAAACAAAACAAACAAAAAAAAAAAAAAAAAAAAAAAACAGTAAGCACACCTTTGCAAATTAAGCCATTTATCCACAGACTTGAGCTGTACCTCATTTCTTTATACACCTTACTGCCAGGATAACAGGACAGGTATAGAGTGTGAAACATTAAAACATGGTGTAAGAAAAATAAGCTTCTGTACAATTGTAACAAACTTGAAAATCAGTATTTATCATCTCCATCTTCAGCCCAGTCTGACCCATTAGACAACCTTTCTTGTAATTTTCTTGTGAAATTAGTCTTTAGAAATAGTTCTCCGGGCTTCTTGAAGGCCTTTTTAAATCTCTTCTTTACATGTTGGCTACCTTTAGTTCTGTTCTTTCCCAAGATGATCCTACACTGCTCTGGGCAGAATTCATTACTCCTTGAAACCTGTTGCTGATAAGTTTCAGTCCAGTTCTTGTCTCACTCATTTGAGATCATTGCTAATGTCTTTCCTCCTCAGTAATGTGTAATACCTGAAGGCTCCTGAGCAGGAAGCAGAAAAAAAAGAAGTGTTCAGGGGGTAGCTTGTAAAAGGGCCGATGACTTGAGCAACAGCCAAGTGGACTGCACCTTCAGCAGGATGCAGCACATTTCCAATTATGGTGTGAAGATGTAGTCAGAGATTTGGCAAAGAGGAATTAATCTTTAATTCACTGTTGATCGAAGTCTGCATGCATCAGTCTGTAGACGTCCCAGATATAGCCAGGACAGAATTATTAATTAACTTTGTACATGACTCTGTTTATATTTTAGAAAAATGTTTTATCTGAACATTATTTTTACAAATACATTGCAATATTTTGGTGCAATGCCTTTTATGATAATATAACTAATAGCATAACATCGCCATATTCCAAATTTTGACAAGAAGTCTTGACAAAACATGATTAGTGGTGGGGTGATGTAAACTAGCTGATTGTCCTAAATAAGAACATAGTTGGACAGGTAAACATTATTCTTCAGGGTTGATTGTATTGTTGAACAAATATAGTCAATATTTGTCTGTCCAAAGTATTATTGAATCCTAAACCTTAATGAATTACAAAGGAAAAAATATTATGAGAAATAACAACACACAATGAGAATTAAATAATGTTTTAGGTCTTCAGAAAATCCGCCTTTCCTTCCAAAATCAGTTACTTGATCTGTCTACTGTCAGCTGAGGCAAAAATAAGAAAGAAACACAGCTTTTCAACAGCTGATTAATATTATATTATAATATTATATTATTATATTATGTTTAAAAATGAACCCAATGTTTGCAACAAGATTTGAGCCTGTTGACAAAAGGAACCTAATTCTCTATTATCTTTTAGGTCTAGCTTGTTAAATGTTTTTTGGGGGGATTCATGTCATGAAACAGTTCTGAATAAATATCAAGGGCCACTTTATTTGGTACTCAAACCCTTGGAATCGCTGTCCTTAAGCATACTGACTCTGGATAGAATCAGTTTTACTCTGTTTTTTTCCATTTGATAGAAAAAAATAAAATCAAATAAAAAAATAACTGTTGTATTGGTCTTTGCAAAGAACCATTATTTGCACATCTGCAGCTACGTCCATTATCTGTGTCAAGTCTTTTCCTGTTACATAGGAAATGAAATCTCAGATTAGGGGCAACACATATTGTAATGTTCAATGTTTATCTTTGGTCAGCTTTCGGAACACCACATATGTCCCTTAGCAGCCTGGATATATTCAGAGGTAAATTTTAAGGAATGTCCTCCCTGCATAATACCATGTTTGCATGTTCCTTTTTTTAAATCCATAAATTTGGTTTATTTTTCTACAAATCTAGATTATGAATGCTGCATTGCTTTATGGTCAGTTATTGTTCTTCAGATAATTTTAAGATAGATTAAACTTAAGCTGAGTGATAACACAAACCATTCTTCATGAGCATTTGGCATGATAGTGAAATTGTACAAGATATGACTTGAATTTTGAGATACTTATGTTCAGTTGGAGAATCTTTTCTCATTTTTCAGATACAGGCAGTGATAATGTTCCTTTAGTTTACTCCACTGTTGACTGATGAAGAGGTCTTGTCATATATGGCTGAAAGAGGACCACAACAGATTACGACATTGCTGTTAACTGATTTTAATGGGGAGCTTACTCACCAGGAAGGCAAACATGGGAAGAGGCACATATACAGTGACCTCCCATAATAATCTGCAGACAGTGTTGTTACTCTCTGGTAAGGTGGCTCACTAGGGACAACAGACACCATCCAGCCAGATTATCTACATCCCTTCCCTTTAGCATACGCTCCTTAAACAAAACAAACATTAGTTTCTCAGAAGTGTTTTTTTAAATACATCTTAAATACATCTTTAAATACATGTTGAGTAGGAGTACACAGAGAAAGGAACACAATCTCATAATTATGAGATTCTTTGTGCGATTCTTTTTATTTCAAGTGGCAGAAACAGGCTTCCATAACAGACAGAGACACGTGCAAGGTTAATTATTAATACTGTCCTGGCTATATCTGGGATGTCCACAGATGGAAACATGCAGACTATGATAAGCAGTGATTGCAGGTATATTTCTTTTATTTGACAAACCCCTGACTACATTTTCATAACAGAATGGGCAACATGCATTGTCCTGCTGAAGATTCAGCCCGCCTGGCTGCTGTTGCTCGAGTCATCTGCCCTTTCCCAAACTACACCCCTCATCCTCATTTCGCCAACATGCTGAGCGTCAACTCTTCACATCACCTGAAGGAGCACTACACAGCAGTTCAGAGCTCTCTGACTTCCAAGCAGCTGGAGGACTTCACCCAGGGCCTGAGGACCACTTTTGGCAGGGAGGGCAAGGTGACTCTTGGTGGGGTTGGAGTAGTGGCCCTGTCTCTCGCTGTGCTGTTTGACACACTTGCCAAAACAGTCAAGGGAGAACTGGTGTCAGACTCTGAGCCCATTCCAGGTTTGTTCGTGAAGGATCCAAGGGGATACTACCCACCTCAGGTCTACACAATAAGCAAATACCTGAGACTGGTACCACATATTGCCAACAACCCCACCAGGATGAAAGAGGAGACGGAGAGGTAGGCACAGAATTGTATATTTACTTTATGTACATGTGTCTTAAATATTCAGTTTGCCATGCGTGACTATGTGATCTAATGTGATTGTGTTGTCTATCTCTTCCATAACAGTGCATAAAGCATTTAGATGCTGATACACATGTTCTAAGCCAACTGGGAGAAAATCACAGCACACCAATACATGAGGACGTCACAAAGATTAATTTCATGCTGGGATATTTTGTCACATTTTCTTTGTTTGTTCACCTCGACCGAATCAACAATTGTACCAAAGATGACTTGGGCAGGTTTCAGCAAGCAGAGGTGTACAACAAAAGCGACACCATCTTTAATGGCAACTGTGATCCAGAGATAGCTGAAACAGAATTTTTGGCTGAAGTGGAGAAATCTGACAACTACACCAAAGAAGCCTTCAGAAATGCAAACCAAAGGATATTTTCTGTTTGGAATAGGAATACCCAAAGTCAAGGCTACTCGACATAATATTTTATAACATTTTCTAATAAGATGTCTTAACTAATATAATTTGTACAGATTCATTGTAAAACAATGCAGCTAAACTATACTGCTATTGTTATTATTGACTGTTAGAACAATATTAATAAAATCTTTGAAATAAAAAGTATAGTGTTTCTAGACCACAAAGTTTTTCATGTCTTTCCTCTTAAACCTTGTTGTGATTTCTTCATAGTGAACCTGCCAACAACTATGTTTGCTTCACAGGGTCAGTTACCATGGTAACAGACTCAAGGTAAGACTTACTCCTCTTTGTAGAATGGAAAATCCTGAGTTTCACTCAGCTCAGGGTTAACATACTCAGAGTTTGTCCAGGTGAGGTTGTCGGACAAGCGGATGTTAATGCTTAAACCTTCTCCTGTCTATAGGGTACCAAGTGGAAAAATTCAGTATAAAAGTTGTAGCTGACATATTTTCTTCATTTATCTCACATTTAGCACATTTTTCCTACATTTGACATAACTGTTAACCACTTATATAAGGGTCAAATAGAACATTTAATCTAAATATTAAATTTAAATGTTTAAATCTAAATCAAAATGTCATATGTTATATAAAAATGTTAAATTCTATGTTTAAATCTTAAATCATATAACAAAATCTTGAAACTTAGATCTCAAAGCCAAATCTTATATCTAAATACTAAATATAATATCTAAATGCTAAAAGTGATATCTAAATCTAAATGTTATGTCTAAATGTTAAATATTATATTTAAATCTTAAATAATATATTTAAACCTTGAATCTTAAATGTAAAAGTTAAATCTTATATCTAAATGCTAAATATGATACCTAATAGCTAAATATTATATCTAAATCTAAATGTTTAACCCAAATGTTTCAAATATATGCTAACTGACCCCACCCCTTCAAACCTCAACCAATATGAAATCAGGGAAACATGCGCACACACACACACACACAAACACACATACACACACACACATACACACACACACACAAGCAAGTCAATGAAGCCTCTCGCTGATCGGTTGTAGTGCCATGCAACCACAACAAAAATTGAACATTTATCTATTTTCTTGTGTCGCATTGCTAGCCCCTGTGTGCAAGTTTACGTGAATGAGCACAATATTTCACATGCACGAATGTCACTTGTTGCTTGGCTGGAGGAGGAAGATCGCTCCTCCGCCACCGCCAGTGGTCTCACAGAAGGTCATTCTGCGTCTGGCACCTGGGCTCACCATTGTGGATGCTACAGAGCCCCCTAGAGATTATGCTCCTGTCTGCAGCGCCTCCCAGCCACCATCCTGAGATCCAGCACCTGTCTGCGTCGCCTCCCAGCCGGCCTCCTGAGACCCAGTCTAGGTGGCCTCCAGGCTGACTTCCAGGGATCCAGCTTCAGTCGGCGTGCCCTCCAAAGATCCAGCTCCAGTCAGTGCACCCTCCGGGCTGCCCTCCAGAGATACAATGGGCACGGCCGCCCTCCAGAAGTCCTGCTCCTGTCTGTGCAGCCTCTTGGCCACCCTCCAGAGGTCCTGCAACAGTTTGCGTGGCCTACCGGTCCCATTCCAGAGACTGTACTTCTGTCTGTGCAGCCTCTCAGGCGACCTCCTGAGCCAGGCTTGCTGTCTGCTATGCCACCTGGCCAATCCCCGGAGCCAAGCCTGCTGTATGCATGGCCATCCCCCTGAATTATGTCGCCCAGACTGTTTTGATTGGGCCTGGTCCCTCCTCCACCTGCCCGGCTTGGGCCCAGTGTTTGGTTTCTGTTATGTTCATGCTTTAGGTTTAGGTTTTTGGTTTTGTCATGTTGAGTTCAGTTTTCCTGTTTTCCTTCATGTGCTCATTTTTTTCTGTTCCTGGCTCATTAATTCACTTGGTCTGATTTCTCATTCACTTCACCTGCTCCTAATTACTCCCTAACCCCTAACCCCTAACCCTAACCCCCTGTATAAATACCCCTAGGTTTTCAGTTGTTCTTGGTCAGATCCTCATGGTAAAATCCCTATTATGTTTAGATTTTCTGTTCCTGGGTTTTTTTTTTTTTTGGAAATAAACCTTTTACCTGCACCATTTTACTTCCTGCCTGATCTGCCTGCATTTTGGGTCCCCCCCCCCCTACCACACGTGACAGATATATCGAGGACATGATATAATAATTAACCTTGCACGTGTATCTATCTGTTTACACTTTGCAGAAATGTTTTATCAGAAAGTCATTAATCCAAATATATTGCAAACCTTTGGCATACTGCTTTTAAAGATAGTGACTAATTAAGTAGCATAGCTATATTTTCAGTATGAAACAAAAGCTTATGAGAAACCATGATTACTGGTGGCATGCTGTAAACTAGCTGATTTTCCTAAATAAGAACATGGCTGGATTGGAAAACATTCCAAATTGATTTTATTGTTGAACAAATAGTCAATATTTGTCAGTCCAAAGGAATGTTGATTCTTAAATCTTAATGATTAATAAAGGCAAAGAAACAATGACAAACAAGCACCAAATTTGGATGAAACTATGTTTTTAGGCCTTTAGGAAATAGTGATCAGTACATCCACCTTTCCTTCTAAAATCTACTCTGTTTCTTGATCCAGTCATAGTCGGCTTTCTCTGACAAAGCTTTTCAATTATGAACATAGTGCACTCTTCAGTGTAGATCTCTTGTTTGAGAATGGACCAAGCTTTAGATTTTAGGTCTTGGAAATTGTTTTCTGCATACCATGGCCATCTTTTTTAGCCATTTAAACGTAAGAACTTCTATCCAAATCCATTACCTTGGTTTCTACTATTTTATTGACAGTTACAGTTCTTATATTCCTAATTTATATCAGAGGAGGAAAGTGCCAATGCACCAAATTCCACCATAAAATTCACAGATGACAGTTGGGCTGATCAGGGGAAAATGAAACTGCTACAGGCAGGCCACTGAGGAACTAATGAAGTGGTATTCAGTTAGCGCTCTATTCTTAGGATGCACAGAACAGACATTCCTTCGCTTTTTATCAAAGGTGAACAAGAGGAAAAGGTTACATTTCTTAACATCCTCTTCTCCGACAACCTCACCTGGATTGTGAACACGTCTTTAAGGTGAAAAAGGTGCAGCAATGCCACCCACCACTTCTTGAGATTGTAAAAAAAGCACAGACTAAGCTAGCAGCTACTCATAATCTATCTTTCTTTTACAAAGAGCATCCTGATGTATGGGATCACTGTGTGGCACACTGTGTGTCTTCCTGCTCTGCCTGCCTTTTTGAAGACCATTAGAATTATTTTTGACCACATTTTGTCTTTTAACTCGTAAATTAAACAGATCACAATCTGAGGCCACACATTACTAAGTCATGGCTACGGATTAACATGTCAGATAGTATGAATGAATGAATGAATGAATGAATGAATGAATGAATGAATGAATGAATGAACAAATTTATTTCGAACAAAAAATAAAAAATATAAAATAAAAATATGTTTCAAAACAAGAGAAAACAATTCTTTAGAAAACCAAAACACATTGCTTGTACAAATCAAAATGTTAACAGGTTCGAAAAAGGAGTGGGAAGAAGTATACACTTTTTGTTACTCCCACCCCTTCCTAGTCATCTTTTGTTGTGACGTTATATGTTTACATATTACCAATATTCTTATCAATATAACTTTTACTATGCATCCACTTTTATTGACATATAACACATAAAATAATTTCTCTTCCATATATATTTGTATACACACATACATATTCAGACTACCAGTTTATCACATAATAATATATCACCTCATATATAATACAGTATAGCTATGTTTATCCCTCCTCTTCCATGTATGTTACTAGAATTAATTCCTTATACCTTTTTTTAAATATATTTATGTTTAGGCTCTGTTTTAACCTATCATCCAAGCTATTCCAAAAATTCACCCCACAGTTTGATATGCACATACTTTTCAGTGTTGTTCTTACTTTATGTTTTTTAAAATTTAGATCTCCCCTTAGATTGTAACCCCCTTCCCTATCGGTGAATCTGTCCAGAATGTTTCTTGGTAATAATCTATTCCTTGCTTTATACATTATTTGAGTAGTTTTAAATTTAATCAAATCCATAAATTTCATTGCATGTGAGCTAATAAAAAGTTGGTTTGTATGTTCCCTAAATCCTGTTTTGTTTATTGCCCTTATTGCTCTTTTTTGCATTGTGCATATCGGCTGTAGGGTGCTTTTATAGGTATTTCCCCAGACTTCCACACAGTATGTCAAATATGGTAAAAACAATGAAGAATAGAGAATATGCAATGATTTCTGATCCAACATGTGACTACTTTTCCTAAATATTGCAGTGCATTTTGCTAGTTTTGTTCTTATGTGGCTTACATGTGGCTTCCAGCAGATTTTGTGGTCCAGAAGTACACCAAGAAATTTAATTTCATTTACTCTTTCTATTTTCATATTGTCAATTATGAGTTCTACATGTGAATCAATAAATTTATGTCCGAATATTATAATCTTTGTTTTACTCAAATTTAAGGATAATTTATTTCTATCAAACCACAGTTTCAATTTGCTTATTTCTTTTGTCATCTCCCCCAAAATCTGCTGCAAATTATCCCCAGAATGAAAAACACTTGTGTCATCTGCAAATAAAATAACTTTAAGTAACTCTGATACTTTACATATATCATTGATGTAGATGATGAATAGTTTTGGACCCAACACTGACCCCTGCGGCACCCCACATGTAATATCCATACACTTTGATTTATGTTCCCCAAGTTGAACAAACTGTTTCCTGTCCTTTAAATAGCTCATTACCCATCTCAGCCCCACCCCCCTTATCCCATACCTCTCCAGTTTACTTAACAATATGTTGTGATCTATGGTATCGAAGGCCTTCTTGAGATCTAAAAATACTCCCACAGCTATTTTTTTATTATCAATCCAGTCAGTGATTTCTTCAGTTAATTCCATCAGTGCCAGTGATGTTGATCTGTCCTTTCTAAATCCATACTGGGTTTCTGAAAGTAAGTTATGTTTTTCTATGAATTTATTCAGTCTCTCTGCAAATAGTTTTTCAAGAATCTTGGCAAATTGCGGGAGAAGAGAAACAGGTCTGTAATTGGTAAAATGATGTTTATCTCCATTTTTAAACAATGGAATTACTTTAGCCAGTTTCATTGAATTGGGAAATGTACCTGATTGAAGAGACAAGTTACAGATGTAGGTGAATGGTTTTACAATTTCATTAATTACAGTCTTCACTGTTGTCATATCAATATCGTTCCAGTCTGTTGAGGTTTTATTTTTACAATTTCCTACTATTTTAATTATTTCTCTTTCATCAAGTGCTTCCAAAAAAATTGTACTTGGATTTCTCTCCACCATATACTCTACATCTCCCATTTCAACTGAATCTGGTTCCTTTATTTTTTTGGCTAATTCTGATCCCACCGTTACAAAAAAATGGTTAAAACCATTCGCCACATCAACCATATTATGAATAGTCCTGTCCTCAACAGTGTAGTATTCTGGGTAATTTATATTTTTGGAACTTCTTACAATGCCATTTAGAATATTCCATAAACCTTTAATGTTATTTTTATTTTTTTCTAATAGTTTATCATAATATTCTTTCTTACAATTCTTCGTGATATTAGTTAGTTTATTTTTATATTTCTTATATTTTACTTCAGCTTCTAATGTCCTCTTTTTTAAAAATATCCTATATAACTTGTTTTTCTTCTTACATGCTTTTTGCAGCCCCTTTGTGATCCACGGACTGTTTTTATGTCTATCTGTATACCTACATGTTTTTACAGGACAATTTTTATTATATAACAATTTAAATATTTCTAAAAACTTCTCATATGCTTTATTGGTATCTTTTTCTTCATAGACGATATCCCAGTTCTGTAATGATAAATCATTTTTTAATGCAATCATGGCTTCTTCAGTTTTTAATCTAAAATATCTACATTTATTAACATTCTCTTTCTTTCTGCAATTATAATCATGCAAGGCAAAAACAGGTAAATGGTCACTGATGTCTGTTAGAAAAAGTCCGCTTTCTGTATTGTTTTCCAGTGTGTTTGTAAATATGTTGTCTATTAGAGTTGCACAGTGGGATGTGATCCTGCTTGGTTTGGTGATTGTTGGATACAACCCTATGCTAAACATCAAGTTTATAAAATCTTCCGTCCCTTTATGTTTCCTTGGATTCAACAGATCAATGTTAAGATCACCACAAATGTACAGTACTTTTTGTATTATTGCTTTTGTAAACATGCTTTCCATCCAATCCTTGAATACATCAATATTTGAACCAGGTGATCTATATATACAGCTGACCAATATATTCTTCATTTTTTCCAGACAGATTTCTATTGTTATACACTCAAGTAATTCATCCACAGCTTCAGTCATATTTTCAATAACTTTATATTTTAAACCATTTTCCACATATATTGCCACTCCTCCTCCATTTTGGTTTCTCCTATTTATATAATTAAATTCGTAACCATCTAGTTCAAAATCTTCTGATCCTGTTTCATTCTTAATCCAAGTTTCTGTGACAGTTATAATGCTGAATGGAGTACTGAACTGGCTAAGATAGTCTTTAATTTTGTGGAAGTTGGCATATAGACTTCTGCTGTTAAAGTGAATAATTGATATTTTGTGCTTAGATTTGATTTCTGCATTGTATTTATTTTCTGTATAATAGTTGCAATTGGTAATGATATTGGTGAGCAAGTTGTTTTCCGGATCAATATTATTTTCCATATCTTGTGTTTTATATTCAGTGTAAGTAAAAGTGTCCAGTTCTTTAGCCAGATGCTTTGTCATGATTGTTAGTTGTATTCAGTTCCCGCCTCTCTCCATTTAGCTACTCGAGTGTGCTTCCATCAGAACTTGTCCAATTCCCCAATGTCACGGATAACCAGGACCTTGGCCTCTTCAGGAGTACCTTTCAGTTTAATAAATACTTTGCAGTTTTGTGTCCAAGTGTTCTGTATTTTTCCTTGCTTCCTCAATAGTCTTGCCTTTCTGGCTATATCTGCATTCTTTTTAGTCAAATGTTCATTCAGATAGACATCCGATCCCTTAAGTTTGCGCCCTTGTCTTAACAGATCCATTTTATGCTTTTTATTTGCAAAACGAATTATTACTGCTGATTTTCCCGTGTTGTTATTCCGTGGGAGAGGGTGACATGCGTCGATGTTTTTGTCGCTTACCTCAATCCCTTTGGATTGAAGGAATGCCATCACTTGTTGCTCTACAGAGTTCGCGTTCTTCTCGCTCTGGTTCTCTCCCTCTTCCCCCGACACTGCTCCTGCATATGACCGAGGTTTGATCGGCAGCCCGGTCACAATGATGTCATTTATGCGGGTGTATTGCTCCAGGTCTGTCACTCGATTCTCGAGGTAGCTGATCCGCTTCTCCTTTTCTATGTTCTGCAGTCGCAGAGTTTTAATCTCTTCCACCAGGTCCAGGATGTTCCTTTGTTGGATCCTGACAGTAGAGACTTCCCCAGACAGAAAGTCCAGGGATTTCTTTATGTCCTCTATCTCCTCTGTTGAGGGAACTTTCTTCGGGCCCATTGTTGTGCCGCTAGCTGTCAACCGAGCTGTGCGCTGTCAGCTTGTGACAACATCTGAGTTATGTATGGGAATTAATGCCTAGTATGCATGTAACATGGATAAATATGATTAAATTCAGTTTAAGTTATTTATTTATTTTTTTACCAACATTCTTTTTACTGACTTCACAACAGAGAGAGAGAGAAAACAAAAACACAGACAACTAAGGCAATACCCCCACCTCCACCCACTAAGTTTATTCCTGGTTGTGGATCAGGTTAGTGACTTTTACTCTGTTTTATTCCATTTTATTGAAAAAAATAAAATAAAATTAAAAACTGTTGTATTGGTCATTGCAAAGAACCATTATTTGCACATCTGCAGCTACTTCCATTATATGTGTCAAGTCTTTTTCTGTTACATAGAAAATGAAATCTCAGATTAGGGGCAACACATATTGTAATGTTCAGTGTTTATCTTTGTTCAGCTTTCAGAACACCACATATGTGGGGTGTCCCTCCGCAGCCTGGATATATTCAGAGGTAAATTTTATAATTTAATAAAATGCCATGTTTGCATGTTCCTTTATTTATTTTTTTTAATTCCATAACTTTGGTTTATTTTTCTTCATGTCTAGATTATGAATGCTGCATTGGTTTATGGTCATTTATTGTTCAGATAATTTTAAGATAGATTAAACTTAAGCTCAGTGATAACACAAACCATTCTTCATGAGCATTTGGCATGATAGTGAAATTGTACAAAATATGACTTGAATTTTGAGATAATTATGTTTAGTTGGAGAATCTTCTGAAATCAATGTGTCAATGAAATAATGAAAGACTGTAAAGTTGGCTACATCTTTTAAAAGTCTATATTTCAATATCCAGTATTTTTTAAATATTATTGTGTTGAACTGTCACAGGATGATTGAACTATGTGACTTCTTAAGGTCCAGGCATGTTTCAGAGGAAATCCTACAGCGACTGGAAAAGGATAAGGTAGTTAGCATGTTAATGGAATTGCTAAATATGACTAAAAAAGGACAGTTACAGGCACTCACAACTAGAGAACAGCAGTGGAACAGTTCCACAAAAAGTTTTAAATACACCAGATAAACACTGTTATATCTGAGCATGTCTGCGTGAGTCTGAAGCAACAAATACCATAGATGTCTTATATGTGGCAACCAGGAGCATTTTTTCAGATACAAGCAGTGATAATGTTCCTTTAGTTTACTCCACTGTTGACTGATGAAGAGGTCTTGTCATATATGGCTGAAAGAGGACCACGGCATATTACAACATTGCTGTTAACTGATTTTAATGGGGAGCTTACTCACCAGGAAGGCAAACATGGGAAGAGGCACATATACAGTGACCTTCCATAATAATCTGCAGACAGTGTTGTTACTCTCTGGTAAGGTGGCTCACTAGGGACAACAGACACCATCCAGCCAGATTATCTACATCCCTTCCCTTTAGCATACGCTCCTTAAACAAAACAAACATTAGTTTCTCAGAAGTGTTTTTTTAAATACATCTTAAATACATCTTTAAATACATGTTGAGTGGGAGTACACAGAGAAAGGAACACAATCTCATAATTATGAGATTCTTTGTGCGATTCTTTTTATTTTAAGTGGCAGAAACAGGCTTCCATAACAGACAGAGACACGTGCAAGGTTAATTATTAATACTGTCCTGGCTATATCTGGGATGTCCACAGATGGAAACATGCAGACTATGATAAGCAGTGATTGCAGGTACATTTCTTTTATTTGACAAACCCCTGACTACATTTTCATAACAGAATGGGCAACATGCATTGTCCTGCTGAAGATTCAGCCCGCCTGGCTGCTGTTGCTCGAGTCATCTGCCCTTTCCCAAACTACACCCCTCATCCTCATTTCGCCAACATGCTGAGCATCAACTCTTCACAACACCTGAAGGAGCACTACACAGCAGTTCAGAGCTCTCTGACTTCCAAGCAGCTGGAGGACTTCACCCAGGGCCTGAGGACCACTTTTGGCAGGGAGGGCAAGGTGACTCTTGGTGGGGTTGGAGTAGTGGCCCTGTCTCTTGCTGTGCTGTTTGACACACTTGCCAAAACAGTCAAGGGAGAACTGGTGTCAGATTCTAAGCCCATTCCAGGTTTGTTCGTGAAGGATCCAAGGGGATACTACCCACCTCATGTCTACACCATAAGCAAATACCTGAGACTGGTACCACATATTGCCAACAACCCCACCAGGATGAAACAGGAGACGGAGAGGTAGGCACAGAATTGTATATTTACTTTATGTGTGTCTTAAACATTCAGTTTGCCATGTGTGACTATGTGATCTAATGTGATTGTGTTGTCTATCTCTTCCACAAAGGTGCATAAAGCATTTAGATGCTGATACACAAGCTCTAGACCAACTGGGAGAAAATTACAGCACACCATTACATGAGGACATCACAAAGATTAATTTCATCCTGGGATATTATGTCACACATTCTTTGTTTATTCACCTTGGCCGAATCAACAATGGTACCGAAGTTGACTTAGACAGGTTTCAGCAAGCAGAGGTGCACAAAAAAGGTGACACCATCTTAAATGTCAATTGTGATCCAGAGATAGCTGACACAGAATTTTTGGCTGAAGTGGAGAAATCTGATGACTACACCAAAGAAAGCCTTCAGAAATGCAAACCAAAGAACATTTTTGGTATAGAGCTGAGAGACCCAAAGTCATGGCTGCTCCACGTTGCAGAGATGGAATTTACAAAAGCCATATTTTTCCACTTTGATGCACTCAAATTCACCTCCATTGGAGACTTGCTTACCCAAAGAGAGGATTTTGACCTGAGAAGAAATGCACTGGGAAAATGGGAATAGTCCGCTGACCAGTTCTTGAAATTCTAACAGATACACAGTGCAGTATATCCCCAGGAGAATTAAATATGTTAATGCTTAATATATATTCAAATTGTTGCTTTTCTTCAGTGATTAACTGGATAACATGAAGAATGACTGTCGGTTACACTTTTCTGCTTTGATTCTGAATTGTCATCACATGTACAAATATTTTCAAAAAGGATGTCAACTAATATAATTTGTGCAGATTTTTTGTAAAACAATGCAGCTAAATTATACTGTAATTATTATTATTGACTGTTAGAACAGTAATAATAAATTCTTTTAAATAAAAGTATAGTGTTTATAGAGCACAAAGTGTTTCATGTCTTTCCTCTTAAACCTTATTATGATTTCTTCATAGTGAACCTGCCAACGAGTATATTTGCTTCACAGGGTCAGTAACCATGGTAACAGACTCAGGGTAAGACTTACTCCTCTTTGCAGAATGGAAAACTCTGAGTTTCACTCAAATCAGGGTTAACATACTCAGATATTGTCCAGGTGAGGTTGTCGGAGAAGCAGATAAATGCTTGAACCTTCTCCTGTCTATGGGGTACCAAGTGGAAAAATTCAGTATAAAAGTTGTAGCTGACATATTTTCATCATTTATCTCACATTTAGCACATTTTTCCTACATTTGACATAACTGTTAACCACCTATATAAGGGTCAAATAGAACATTGAATCTAAATATTAAATTTAAATTTAAATGTTGAAATCTAAATGTATAAATCTTAATCTAAATGCTATATATCTAAATGTTAAATCTTATATTTAAATCTTAAATAATATATCTAAATCTTGAATCTTAAATCTCAAAGCCAAATCTTATATCTAAATGCTAAATATAATTTCTAAATGCAGAAAATTATATCTAAATCTAAATGTTTAAATCTAAATCTAAGTGTTATATCTAAATCTTAAATTATACATTTAAATCTTAAATAATATATTTAAATCTTAAATGTAAAAGTCAAATCTTATATCTAAATGCTAAATATTATATCTAATTGCTAAATATTATATCTAAATCTAAATGTTTAAACTAAATGTTTCGAATATATACTAATTGATCCCGCTCCTTTAAACCTCAACCAATACGCAAGCAGGGAAACATGCGTGCACATGCACACACCCACAAGTAAGTCAACGAAGCCCCTTGCTGATTGGTTGTAGTGCCATGTGACCACGACAAAAACTAAACATTTTTCGATTTGCTTGTGTCGCGTTGCTAGCCCCTGTGTGCAGGTCTACATGAACAAGCACAATATTTCACATGCACGAATGTTGCCTGTCGCTTGGCTGGAGGAGGAGGATCGAAAGATCGAAAGACCTGCAGGGGAGGCCAACACCACCCAGCCAGAAGAAGTGGTACGAGCTGTATCAGAGGGTGTGTGTCTGTTTAATAGGTGTTTACTTTTACAGTTCTTTTGGTACCAAATGCAACAGCATAAACTGCGTTTTGACACAATAATAAAGATGTGATTAAGTAGAAATTCAAATAAGATTTCTGTAGCCACACAAACACAAGTGGATGACATAGAGTTAAATTTTCACCTGTTCTTTTTAGATTGAGAAATGTCCAATGTTGTAGCATGGACAGAAGTTTTTATTTGGTAGTGTGAGGAGGTGTGTGTGTGGATTCTTCATCCAGATGGTATGCCTAACAGAGAAGTGTTGTAGTATAGCACAAATGTACACAAATGGGTGTGTGTATGTGTGTGATGTATTCCACTCCAATAAAAAGGGTCTTTAATAGGTTAATAAATTCTGAAATAGGAGGTCAGCCATCCAAATCCTGTCATGACTCGCTGGCCCTGCATCTCTTCTGATTCCTGGAGAGAAGAGAGAGAAATATAAACTGAATTTACCATTGTAATATATTAGAACTAAAAGCAGAATTATGTTATTAGATAGATAAATGAATGAAGGTGCTGAAATATTGTTAATAGTCTTTATTTACAAGTACGTGTGTGTCCATAAAAGTATCCCTCCATATGAGGAAATATCATGTCTATTATATTCACATGATGGACGCCATGTCACGTGATCTTCCATGCTGTTCACAATGACCCGTCGCGGGTTCGCGTCCCGGTCAGAACTGGGTCAACATCTTAAAACATTCCCATTTGTGTTTAGGGCACTAAATACACATTAATTACCCAGAGATTTGCATTGATTGTCTCTATTTTCCTTTCTTTCTCTCTTTCTCCTTTTTTCCTTCTTCTCTCCTTTGGCCCAGTGTTTGGTTTCCGTTATGTTCATGCTTTAGGTTTTTGGTTTTGTCATATTTAGTTCAGTTTTCCTGTTTTCCCTCATGTGCTCTGTATTTTCTGTTTCTAGCTCATTATTTCATGTGATCTGATTTCTCATTCACTTCACGTGCTCCTAATTACCCCCGCTCTGTACTCCCGTGCCGCACGTGACAGATATATCGAGGACAAGATATAATAATTAACCTTGCACGTGTATCTATCTGTTTACACTTTGCACAAATGTGTTATCTGAAAGTCATTAATCCAAATATATGCAAACTTTCGGCACATTGCCTTTAAAGATAGTGACTAATTAAATAACATTGCTATATTTTAAGTATTATAAAGCTTATGTGAAAACATGATTACTGGTGGCATGCTGTAAACTAGCTGATTTTCCTAAATAAGAACATGGTTGGACCGGAAAACATTCCAAATTGATTTTATTGTTGAACAAATAGTCAATATTTGTCAGTCCAAAGTAATGTTGAGTCTCAAACCCTAATGATTAATAAAGGCAAAGAGAGAATGACAAATAAGCACAAAATGTGGATGAAACTGTTTTTAGGCCTTCAGGAAATAGTGATCAGTACATCCACCTTTCCTTCTAAAATCTGTCATCAGTTTTTTGATCCAGTCACAATCGGCTTTCCCTAACACAGCTTTTCAATTATGAGCACTCTTCAGTGTAGATCTCTTGTTTGAGAATGGGCCAAGCTTTAGATTTTAGGTCATGTAAATTGTTTTCTGCATAACATGGCCATTTTATTTGGCCATTAAAAAGGAAGAATTTCTATCCAATTGCGATACCTTGGTTTCTACTATTTTAATGACAATTACAGTTCTTATATTCCTAATTAATATCAGAGGAGGACATGCCAATGCACCAAATTCCACCATAAAATTCACAGATGACAGTCGCGCTGACATCATGGAAAAATGAAACTGCTACAGGCAGGCCACTGAGGAACTCGTCAAATGGTGTTCAGTTAACGCTCTAATCTTATATATTCTGTCCACTGTGGGACAATAAAGGACTATCTTTCCTTATCTTATTTCATCTTATCTTGAAAAAAATCCCAAAGAATTTGTCATTCAATTTAGGATGCACAGAACAGACATTCCTCCGCTTTTAATCAAAAGTTAACGAGAGGAAAAGGTTACATTTCTGAACATCCTCTTCTCCGACAGCCTCACCTGGATTGTGAACACCTCTTCATGGTGAAAAAAGGCGGAGCAACACCTCCACTTCTTGATATTGTTAAAAAAGCACAGACTAAACAAGCAGCTACTTATCTATCTTTCTGCTACTGAGAGTGTCCTGGTGTATGGGATCACTGTGTGTTCTGCTGCCTGCTCTACTGCAGGCAAGAAACATCTTCAGAGGGTGATTAACACAGCACATGACTACAATCCATTGAACATATTGTCAAAGTCGGACACCTCATTGGAGCTTCAACCCTCATCAATGACAAAACCCATCCGGGCTACCAGCTGTTTAACCTCCTCCCCTCCTGGAGGTGTTATAGATCACTTAAAGCCCAGACAAAAAGATTCAAGAGCAGCTTTTTCTCCACAGCAATCCTTGCCTTGAATGAACTTAATGATATATGGATAACTGATTATTGTTATTATTTTCGTTACTTACTATTGGGTGTGTGTTCCTTAGTAGGAATTTTTCATGATGTTCAATTTTTATTATACAATGACAATAAAGGTAATCGAATATTATTGTCTGAGTTTCCATTACTTTTTAAAAGGCTGTTATTTTTGGCCACATTTTGTCTTTTAACTCTTAAATTAAACAGATCACAATCTGAGACCACACGTTACTAAATCATGGCCACGGATTAACGTGAGCTCGAAATAGTAAACATGTGACAATGTGTGAGTTGTATATGGGAATTTATGCCTAGTATGCATGTAACATGGATAAGTATGATTAAACACAATTTAATTTAATTTTTCCTTTTTTTCCTTTTTGTTTAACCAACATTGTTTTTACTGACTTCACAACAGAGAGAGAGAGAGCACAAAAACACAGACAAACAAAGCAGCAACCCCACCTCCACCCATTCAGTTTATTACTGGTTGTGGATCAGATTAGTGAGTTTTACTCTGTTTCATTCCATTTTTATAGAAAAAATAAAATAAAATAAAAAATAACTGTTGTATTGGTCACAGCAAAGGACCATTATTTGCACGTCTGCAGCTACTTCCATCATATGTGTCAAGTCTTTTCCTGTTACATAGAAAATGAAATCTCAGATCAGGGGCCTGTTCCAAACAGCTGGTTAACAGATCTGGCCTTAACTGCTTAACATAATTAATCCATTTTATCCAATATGCAGAACATAATTCCAGTTTGAAATTTATAAAGGTTGTTATTTTCTCCATATTCTAAATGTCCATGGTGATATTCATCCATTCATTCAAGATTGGGCTTTCTTGTGAAAGCCATTTTCTCGTGATTGCTTTTTTGGCTGCAATCAATAAAGCGTCCATGATATATTTGTCCTTCTTTGTCCATTTTAATGGTAAAATTCCAAAATACATACTCTTTATGTCAAAAACTGTCAACTTCTTGAAAAAGTCTTGTAATATTTTGTATATCCCTTCCCATTAATCCTTAATGATTGGACAATCCCAAAAACTATGATAATGATTTGCATATTTATTACACTTTCTCCAGCAACTCCCAGTTGTTTCATCATAGTGGGCTTTCTGAGCTGGTGTAATAAAAAACCTTATTAAACACTTCCAGTTGTATTCCCTCCATTTCTGTAAACTAATGTATTTCAAAAGATTTGACCACATCATTGTCCATTCCTCCTCAGTAATACTTTCCTCTCCTTCCCGCTTCCACTTCTTAATATATGTGGATGGGTCTGTTTTAAGGTTTGATAGTCCTTTGTACATGAATGAAATTACTCTAACCAGTGCTTCTTAATTAATTATATGCTTTAATAATTTGAGGTTTATTACATAGACCAGTTGGCATTAAAAAAGTCATAGTACTGGGAATAAAATAGGTAACTGTAGATAGATAGATAGATAGATAGATAGATAGATAGATAGATAGATAGATAGATAGATAGATAGATAGATAGATAGATAGATAGATAGATAGATAGATAGATAGATAGATAGATAAAGTAAGAGGATTTCCACAAAATGCAAAGGGAACCCAAGGGAGCATAAAGATTTTACTCTGGAGCAAATGAAGATCGTGTGGTCTGATGAGACCAGATTTACCCCGTTCCATAATGATGGGAGCATCAGGGTAAAAAGAGAGGTAGATAAATTGATTCTGAAATCATGTCCAGTGCCTACTGGACAAGTTGTGGAGGAAGTGCTATGATCTGGGGTTGCTGCTCTTGGTCAGGTCTAGGTTCAGTAACATTATGTGACCAAAGAATAAATTCAGCTGATTACTTGGATATATTGAATGATCAGGTAATTTCATCAATGGATATTTTTTCCCCTGATGGTACGGGCATATTCCGAGATGACAATGTTGGGATTCATCAAGCTCATGAAAGAGTGGTTCAGGGAGCAGGACACATAATTTTCACACTTGAATTGGCCACCACAGAGTCCAGACCTGAACCCCACTGAGAATCTTTGGGGTGTGCTGGAGAAGGCTTTGTACAGTGATCGGCCTCCCCCATCATCAATACAAGATATTGGTAAAAAAAAAATAATAAGTTCACAATAGGTGGAAATAAATATTGTGATGTTGCAGAAGCTTATCAAAACAAAGCTAAAAGTAGCCTAACGGAAAATTAGTGTGACCTTTTTTTTTGCTTTGTTTTTGGTGCCTATGTTTTATTTTTTATTTATTTATTTTTTATTTTTTTTGGTCAGGCAGTGTGTTTTGCTATTACTTTGCTAGAAAGAAGCTGGATGACATTTGCAAGAGAAAGCCTGTATGTTTATGGTTTATGGTATTATGTTTTTAGTTTATTTTCTTTTATTGCATGTATTAAACCCTCCTCTTTTCAGGATTGTGATCCCTGTGAGAATCCAGCCATTTGCACCTTGGTTTTATGTTGGAGTGATTTATTAGATTTTTATTTTAACCCCTGTATTTATTAGGATTTTTAACTTGTCAATCCATCTGTCCATGTGCATCAATTTGAACATACATGCCTTTCTGGCAGGATTTCCTGGGGTGAAAGTCCCCAGGTGGCATTTTCATTTCTCTATTTTTTATTTAAAATGATTTATTTAAGACCCAGAATGTACCATTCACCACACAGGGATTGGACCAGCAATATCCAATGAGGAGGGAGAAGTTGAAGGTGTGACAGCTCCAGCCAAACTCAACCAGGTAACAGCAAGTAGGGATTTGCATGCAGAACAGGACACAGGTGGCAACAATGAGTAGGCAGCTGTAACAGTTAAACAAATACTCAATATTTGTCGGTCCAAAGTATTATTGAATCTTAAACCTTAATGATTTACAAAGGTAAAGATAGTATCAGAAATAACACAAAATGGAAATTAAATAATGTAGGCCTTTAGAGAAAAGTCAGTGATACATAAACTTTTCCTTCCAAAAACTGTCTTCAGTTCCTTGATCTGTCTACTGTCAGCTTTCTCTGAGACGAATATAACACAACTTTTCAACAGCTGATCAAAATAACATCTTATGTTTAAAAATAAACCCCATGTTTTGAACAAGATTTTGATTGAGATTTAAGGCGTTTTTATTTTTATTTATTTATTTTTTTACTGTTGTTGTTGAATAATGGCTTTAAAAGCACAGTTTTGTGGCAAAAACGGGGTAAAATATGCAGTTTTTTAATATGTTTAAAAATTAATCACATTTGATTGGTATTGATATTGAATGGAATTTTGACATTTTCAAACCAGTCTGTGACAGACAAGACATGAAGGATGAAGAGTCAGAAGATTTGCTTGAATTGACAGAAACTGACAAAAGAAAAAGTCAACCCTGAGTTAATCCGATTTGACAAAATAGGGAAACAGCATCGTGAATATTATCATTTGATGGCAGACCCTAAGGCTGATCCAGATAAATCCAGGACCTACATTTGGACAAATTTACCCTGGTGCCACATTGATGCCTTTTTATTTTTATCTCTATAATCTTTGCGTAAAGTATTGTAAAGTAGTGTTTGCAGACTGCACTGTATAGCCTGCTCTCATTGGTCAGTCAATTGGTTGTAGTGCTGTGCGACAGTTACAAAAACGGAACATTTTTCTATTTTCTGGTCGTGTAGCTAGCCCCTGTGTGTGTAGCAAGCCAAAAGGGCCAAAATTTGCCACTCAATTGGCTGTAATAAAATGGTGGCAAAAACAGGGTAAAATATACTGTTTTTTTTTTTTTAAGCTTCAGAAAGCGCTGAAAAAAACAACATGTCTGTGTTCATTAGGTGGTACTTTTTGCGGTGTTCAATGAACATGCATAAAAAGCGCAGTCCTTTTCTTCTGTACAGCCTGTAAAATTGAACCGTGATCATCCAATCAAAAGAGCTTTTTTTTTTTCTCACACTCCCTCTTATCCTAACACACACCTCCACAAACACAATATAAACACAAGCACAGCATACAAACCTCCCAATCTCATTCCCTAGCCCTCCCTCCCTCCCACCATGCCCTGTGGGAGACGTCCCCGGTGGACCAGAGAACTGCGAGCCACAAATCCACCCCCAGCCACCTCCCATCTTCTCCCACCCAGATGCGGCTGACTGGGCATCCCCCAAGATCAGCAGCCCTCATCAGCGCAGCCACTCCGATCGCAGCCCCCAGGGCAATCACCTCCCCCTGCCCCTGAGTGTTTTTTTATTTATCCACCGCGATGACAGTGTGAGCGCCTTCAGCGATGGATTTTCTCCTGATGGGAGACAGGACTCTCTGTCGGTCCAGAATCTCTCTATTGGTCATTTACTCTGAAGTTCGTTTCCTTCAGTTCACGACCCTGGTTCTTCACCTGCTCCTTCTGTTTGAAGCTGACGAACTTCGCTACACTGGATCTTGGTCTGCTGGTCCTGCGTTTCCTGCCGCCGAGATGAAAGACTCTGGGACAGAAGATGTTTTTCACCATTTCCTCCGGGAGTTTCAGGTAAGTTTTAAGTTTTTCACCGTGGTCTTGGGGTCCTCCTTCGTCTGCTTTGGAAACCCTGAAAATACCATGCTCTGCGCCTGCAGATCGATCACTGTTTCCTTTATCTTATTTTCTTCAGAGAGCCGGATCAAGCCCTCGGTGAGGGATTTTACCGAGAGACCAGTACTGTGAAACTACAGAACCAGAACCAACAACCCTCAGAAATGCAAAATTAAGCAGCCCTCTCTGACTGAACACAGCACATCCCGCACCCCCCAGATTCCCACAAATGCATCAGTCCTTTCAGTAAGTCTGTAAAACTCGAACCCATTCTAAAGTGGCCTTCTATGAGCCCTGACCTAAATCCTATTGAGCATCTTTGGAAGGAGCTGAAACATGTCGTCTGGAAAAGGCACACTTCAAACCTGAGACAACTTGTTAATGAGGAGTGGGCCAAAATACCTGCTGAGAGGTGCAGACGTCTCATTGACAGTTACAGGAATCGTTTGATTGCAGTGACTGCCTCAAAAGTTGGTGCAACAAAATATTTAGTTAGGGGTACCATCGTTTTTGTCCAGGCCTGTTTCATGAGTTTATTTTTTTAAATAATTCTGTTGAAGCATGGTTGAAAAGCAATGTCAGACTTCCATTGTTTAAATTTCATAGAATTTTTATTTATTATTACTTTTGTCAGATTCAAGTTATTTCTGTGACCAGTGTGAGTTTTTCTTTTATTAACCGAAGGGTACCAACAATTTTGTCCACGTCTGTATAACCCTCCACTGGGGGTCTCCCATCCGTTTATCGATAGCGGACTTGTACAGGGACCGCCAACAGCCCCCTGGAGACACACCCCTGTCAAAAACCTCCGTCCACCTCGACACCTTTACCTCCACAAAGGAGCGGAGATTTGAGACCTTCATGCTGAAAAGATACAGCGCCGTCCTTCCCAAAGTTTAGAAGTCCCTTGACACTGGGGTCCGAAAAGACAACAAGATGTCCTCATCATCCTGCCACTGACCTCTGAGGGGTCCTGGTAGTGACGCACAAACCTCCTCCACCAGCCTGGTCAACAGTCTGCTGGACCTGATGTTGAGCAGCCCAGACAAATGGGTAGTAGAAGTCCTTAGCAGATCAGCGAGCTTCACACAGCTCCCCTCCCTTAGTCTTGATCTTAGGCTTTCGGAATCCAAAGCCTGAGAAGTGATGAGGGTATTACCAACCAGAGACCTGTAGAAAGGAGTCAGACCAGGTAAATCTATGGACCCTGGTTGAAGCAGAAAAGGATGTTTATCGTATCCCCAGCCTCCGGCCTGCCTCAGCAGTACACAGGCAGTAGCAGTCCATGGCAGTCCAGAGTGGTACAGCAACTGCTGAGCTGTTTTCAACCTAAAGGCCTTGATACGAGATGCAATGTCCACCAGGCCCTGTCCACCTTTCTGCACCGGCAGGTACAGTACTGCTGCCCTCACCCAGTGCATACCAGACCAGAAAAAATTGACGACAGCCCTCTGAAGGTCCTCCACCAGGCCCCTCAGTGGGGTCAAGACCATCAGCCAGTGCCACAGGGTCGAGGCCGCAAGGTTATTGACAATAAGGGCTCGTCCCCTGTAGGAAAGCTGAGGTAGCAGCCATTTCCACCTGGACAGTCTGACACACACTCCGTCCACAACACCCTCCCAGTTCTTCTCCTGAAACTCCTCTGTACCCAAAAACACACCCAAGATCTTCAACCCCTGTCGCCCCCAGCAAAGATTCCCTACCTGTAAGGCTTCACTCTTCCCCCAATTAACTTTAGCTGAAGAGGCCTTCTGGTACAGCTCCAAACTACTGCTCAGCTGCTCTACATCTCTCTGATTCTGTACAATAACTGTAACGTCATCTGCATAGGCAGACACAATCAGTGGAGGACGCTGAGGCATCCCTGGCAGCAGAAGACCTGACAGTTTGGCCCTTATCTTAGTTAAAAGAGACTCAAGAACTATAGAGTACAGGATTCCAGAGATGGGGCACCCCTTACTAATCCCCTCCGAAACTGCAATGGACAGCTTAAACCACCCCCTACTTTCAGGAGACAAAAAGCGTCCTCATATAGCAGCCTCACCGGAGAAATAAACCCAACACCAAAACCAAAAGCATGTAATGTAGAAATAAGAAACCCATGATCCACCCTATCAAAAGCTTTTTCCTGGTCTAAGGAAATGATGCCAACATCAATACCATAAATCTTACAAACATTCAATAAGTCTCTCATCAGAAACAAATTGTCCATGATGGATCGATCAGGCACACAGTATGACTGATCTCTGAACTCCAGTACACCTTTTAGGCAGTTAGCCAGCACCTTGGAAAAAAGTTTGTAGTCTGTGCATAACAAGGCCACTGGCCTCCAGTTCTTGAGTAAAGCCAAGTCTCCCTTCTTTGGCAAGAGGGAGAAAACTGCATGTGTGCTGGACACCGGCAACAGACCTAAGGCTGAACATTCCTGCAACACCTCCCACAAGTCCATGCCAGTGCTCTTCCAGAAGTGCCTATAGAAATCCACTGGCAGCCCATCCAGCCCAGGAGTATGACCAGACGCCATCTGACCAACAGCAGCAGTGAGCTCCTCCATAGAGATGGCAGCATCTAGCGCATCTTTGTCCACGGGGCTCAGTCGAAGCAGCCTTTTCAGCAGCTCGGCCACACACTGCTGGCCACAGGCCTCCTTCCTGAAGAGGCCACCGTAAAACTCCACAGCATGTCGTATCTCGGCTGGGTCAGTCGTCACAGTACCATCAGGAAGGTGTAGACACACCATCTGCTTGGCTTGAGAAACAGAATTCTCCAAATTAAAAAAGAACAAGGTAGGAGCACCCATGTCCCGCATGTTGGTAAACCGGGCCCTGACTAAAGCATCCTTGACTCTTTCCCTTAAAAAAGAATTCAGTTCTTTCCTTTTCTACTGTAGTCTGCAGCCATCCGTACTGCCACCCAGACACAACATGTCCTCCAGAACCCTGATTTCTTCTTCTAAACGCTGGATCACCGATTTAACTCAAACCATAGAATGACTGGTGTACTGCTGACAAAAAACCTGTATATGTGCCTTTCCCACTTCCCACCATTGACTCAGAGAGGTAAACCCCCTCTTTCTAGACTGCCACAGAGACCAAAAATCCTCAAACTTGAAGCAGCTTAATGTTAAAGTGCCAATATGAGCTAGATTTGGTAGTTTGTGAAATGTGAAGATCCAGTGTGACTAAATGATGATCTGTGAACCCTACTGTGTAAATATGACTGCTCAACAGCCTATTACAGAAACTGTTAGACAGGCAAATCCTATCTAACCTGGCTGCACTCACACCTCCGTCCACCACTCTAACCCATGTGTACTGCCTGCCTCGGGGATGGTGAACCCTCCACACATTTACTACATCAGACTCCGAGATTATCTGGGTCAAGGTGGCAGACGACCTCATATGAGGTTCCTGTCTAGTCCTATCTAGTACAAAGCCTGTGGTGCAGTTCCAGCCCCCCCTTCAACCGTCCAGAAACCCTTCTCAGGTTGAGTGTCTTCCTCAAACTAGTTACATGTTTCCTTAACCTAAAACATTTCTTCTCATCCAGTAAATCCAGCCCGACTACCTTCTGTAGGGTGCGCACACTTCTAATAAACTTCCCTACATCTGGAAAAAAGTCTGATACCTTAACGGATTTACACATTAAATGTGGTGGTCCTGCCATAGAACCTGGACTTCTGGTGAGTTGAAGTATTCCATCATGTTCCTCAGGTGTTCAGCCCTTTGTGTTGGATTATGTACTCTGTTGCTTGTCAGATCAACAAATGCCCCCTGGCCTTCTTGCCTTCAGGATCCAGGGATGAATTCATGGTCATCATTCTCTCGGTCTGTCAAGGTAAGTGGCAGATAGGGCTCTGATCCGCATGCTCTCAAGAAATTGTCGATCACATGAGGCAAGTGTTATTTTGACAACCATGTCAGGATCTAGACAAATGGTTGTTCTGAAGACCCAGAGCCTGTTGGCAAGAATGCCAAATGCGTTTTCCAGTAATATGGATCCACAACTGCCATTAATACCACAGAAAATCAGCCTTTGTAATTGTGGAATGTGCTGTCTGAATGACCAGGGGGCTGTATATACAGTAGATGTGTTTGCCATCCAGTGTACCCAGGCAATTTGGGTATTGCCACTTCTCAAAGAAGTCCACGTCAATAGCTGTCCAGGCAGCCTCTGAAGTTGGTGCCTGCAAAAGCAATGGAAAATATGCATATCCAGTATGTTGTAGTTAGTGATAATATTTCATTTACATATGGGCACTGCCCAGTGTAAGATTACAGATGATTAAGTTATTGTTTCACCTTGAGGTAATCCTCCTTCATGTGAGACTGTTGTGCTTCCCATTCTGTATTGGAACCCAAGGGATTTAAAAGTTTCTCACCATTCACTCACCATTTAACTGTAACAATGCAATGGAGACTGTTGGCCTGCTCAGAGACAAAGGATGATTAATATTCTTTATTAATAAACATAGGACAGGTGAATGATCTTACGACTAGTAGGTAGGTAGGAATATGGTGATGGTGCCAGAAGATCAGGACATACGGAGCCCGGCTGGGAGTGAAGATAAGTCCATTAATGAAGCAACAAGGTCCGACAAGGAATGAGTGTTGGAGAATATGTGTCCGGGACAGAGGATTGAGCACAGGTGTGGAAGATCAGGAATCCTGAAACTGACAGGTTGGAACAGGTGCGGACGATCAGGAGAGTGATTACTGGGGAGTATGGTTGGACAGAGTGTGACAGAAACTACTGTGGGTGTGACAGAAACATGCAGAGTTGTGAGTGAAAGTTTGTGCACCCCTTTAAAAATAGCATATGGTAATTTTTTTTATTGAAAAGATGAAAAAGATTATTGGATAACATTTTTTTTTACATAGTTACATTTTACTTACTAAATTTAACAAACACAAAAATAAAAAAAAATCATTTGGGCATTTGACAAAGTTAATGCATCCTGAGATGAGATGAAATTATGTTTTTATATGCATTACTTGCTGATAATCCCTATTTTCCATATACAGTGGTCCCGCCTTAATCGCGGGAGTTACGTTCTAAAAATAACCCGCAATAGGCAAAATCCACGAAGTAGTCAGCTTTATTTTTTTTTTTTATTATTATAGATGTTTTAAGGTTGTAAAACCCCTCACTACACACTTTATACATTTTTCTCAGACAGGCATTAACATTTTCACACTTTTCTCTCTTGTTTAAACACCCTCAAAGTTAAAACCTTCATAGAAAAAGTCCAGTATTATAGAATGGCGCACTATAAAAAGAAAGCATGCAAAATTGCATTTAAAAAAATCTGCAAAACTGCGAGGCCGCAAAAGGTGAAGCACGTTATAGCGAGGGACCACTGTTCCAGAAAGACTGTCATTACATGTACATTGTACGTTTCTATCATTCCATTGTTAGGCCTATCTGAGGCCTTTGGCTGGAGAGCGAACATCAATGATTTCTCTGGGATCTATAAAATTTTGGGAGGCCGGGGTAAAAACAAGAAGGTGTTGGCCTTTCTACAACAGCAGTGGTAATGTCCCTTATACAAACCTGTGGCCAAAAATCTCAGTGTCACAGACAGTCGCTCCCTTGCACAGATCACCATCCGAAATTTTATTTTTGCTTTGTTATTAGTGTTTGTACTTGTTCTAAATACAGTTGTGTCATTTGCCTGGTTAAAAATGCCAAAAGTAGAGGGAAAAAAAGGTTTTATCCTTTTTGAAAACCTTTGCCAGGACAATAGAATTCAGATATTATATGAGTGTTGTAATATGCATAAGAGGTCTACGTGGACATTGTCATGAAGGATGAGTGGAATATATGATTTGTTTAATCTCTGACAATGTAGACTAAATATGCTGACTACACTGTACACATTAATAACTAGCATATAATGTCCATCACCTTATTTGATAATACATGCAGAGCAATTTTATAATAAGATGGTTTCCTAGGACTTTCACACTAACGAACAATAAGTTATTGAAACTGATTATTCCAAATGGCAAAAATTAGTTAGCAGCCTTGTCATAATTCACCTCCAGTTCCATTTGCCTTGCTGTCCCCGTCCATATAATCACGGCTGTGCCCACATTCTGTGGCGTCTTTTCCTCTCCTTTTTGTTGAATTTTTCAGCACAAACTAATACACACACTAGAGCAGCTATAGCAAAAATCCACTTCTCCTCCATTGTGCATTTCTACTAAGAGCATGATGGGGGAAAAAAAAAGTTGCATGCTGGGGGAAAGTGCTAAAATAATCTAGTTGCAGTCTCGTAAATAATGACCCTACAAGATTCACAATCTTTGTAAAATCTCAGTCTGAGACTAGGCTGAGACTTAAAACTCTAAATATTTGTCTTTAGATGTGAGCAGGTAGTTTTCTAGAGTCTTTTCCAAGTCTTTTTAAAGTCGTCTGATATAAGCCCAGCATTAGACACCATAACTGAAGTAATTTCAAATGCACTGTGAGAAAACCCACATGGAGGGTATGCAAGTCAGCACACAATAAATGGTTGAGTTCATGCAGTGTTTAATGGTTTTATATTCATGTTTAATGTTTCAGATGTTCAGTCTTTGCAGGACTAATTTACTTTGGTTGTATTTACAGTGTTTGCTTAATGCACATTACCACTTCTTGACATTTTAATGTTGCATATTTACAGTTCACTATTATTTACAGGGCCAAGGTTCCCTATGACTGTTTACACAACAGATACACACTTGTCATCTTACTGAATACAAATTCCTGAGCAGTGCGATACAGTGTTTTTCCCTTGTTGCCACAATTTTCAAGTGGGTTCACTGCCACAACCAGTTCTTGCAAGTCATGATTATTATGGGGGTAAAATGAGTATTGCACCTGCTGAGTTGATACAAAGTCCAGTGTTTCCTCAACTGCAGCTTCTGGACTGTTGATAACAGAAAATGTGTGTTTTGGGTGAAAAGCTAAACAGGAGTTTTGTTACTCTCTGTTGAAATGGAATGGTAAAGTGTGATTGATCCTGGGGATGTAGACATAGTGAAGACAAAATACATCTGATTCATTGTCTACATCTAAGGCCTCTACGGACTCAAGCTCATAAAATATGGGTGCAAAGACATCACACCAATTTCTGTTCAAGTCACAGTTGAATCTCTCAATGTGCTGGTTATGCACTGAGCTTGCAGTCAACACAGAATTTTCCCCTCTGTGCACTCTCATGTCTCCCCATATTAGCACATTCTCGCCTCCATGATCAGTTCTAATATGAATGGGTCACCCAACTTCCCTGATGGATGTAGTGAAAAGGCCCTTTACAGTTTCAGCCCTTTTACTGTTGTTGGAACACTGGAGAAAAGTTATAATTCTGCTGTAGCCATCCATTGTATTATGTACAAATAATTGCCATCAGATCAGTTTGTGATTGCCATCGATGTGCTATACATAGTTTGGGAAAGACACAGTGTAAACTCTCCTCTGTATTGTTGTTGCCATTCTGGACTCAACAGCATCACCATCAGTCCCTTTAATCTTTGGACGATAATGTTTCTGGCACGCAAATGCCCATTTAGCATAACTTCTCCTTCATGAGGATGTTCATCTTTAATGGCACTTATCATTGCATCTAGTTCCTGATCAGAAATCTCTTTAAATCTGGTGTGCCTTATGTTATATTCACACATGAGTTTTGTAACCAATTTAGCAGTGTAAAGAGGATTACAGTATGTTAATGATGGAATATAATAATAATATTAAGGCCTAGGGAAAAGTCTAGATTCAAGTTGGGAGCCAAGGAATTGAGCAACAACAATGACCAGCAAGACATACAGTTGAATAGCCACTCAAATGTTTCACTGGAACAATAGCAACTGCCAACAAGAACAACACAAATGAATAAACCCCCAAAAGAAATTGTACACAGCCGGCAGTAATACAAAAGGAAATTAAATCTGTGGAATGTTCTGTCTGGGCCCTTGTTTTTAACTGAGATCATTACAGGTGCACTTGGTTTGACAAACTGTCGAGATGAAATGTTCTACATGTGTGACTGAACACGTGCTTGTCTGTTTCCTTGGGACTTCTGGCTCGCCATCGGAATTCAGTCCTGTCCCTTCGGCTTCTTGCTCACTTCAAGAACTGGGGTTCTGGTTCATCCAAAACTTGAGTCTGGGCTTGTTCCAAACCAGGCTCTGGAATCTCCAAAGACCATGGATGCTCTCCAAAAACCTTCCGGAACTTTCCAAAAACTTTCTGAACCCCCCCAAAACCTTCCAGACCCTGGATCTGCTCCAAAAACCTGACCTATAGAAAAGGTCATACATTCATTCCTCTTTGTCCACAGATGCATCATTTAAAGTTCTGTCATGCTAATGCAATTAATGCATTAAGGCGCATCTTAAGTCTAATCAAAATCTAAACTTCAATTGGTTTCAGTTGTACAACATTTCCAATAATCAAAGTTAAATGTAATTAAACATTTAAGAATTCACATTTCTTACTATCTAAATACATAGCATTTCAATATTTCTTTTCAAAGTACGTGAATTACATCATCACCCAATATTATGATGACTTATCATAACTAAATGATATAAAATACAACAACAATGAAATGTACTTTCAGTAATATCCAGAGATATTGATAAGCATGCTAAATTACTCTCACTGCACTATAGGCCTTCTAATACAATAAAGAGATTGCACTAAAAATTCATTCTCTGGATTACCTACCATATAATATATGATGTACTAATTACTTCCTTTTTAAATTTGGCAATAACAAAACCAATAATTCCTACTTTCTTGGACATATATTGAACAATGTAATGATCTGGGATTATATGTTCAGAATACTGCACCACTATTCACCTCAGTTCACCCACACAGGCTTTTATGCTCCTATAACTTCCTTTAACACAACAAACACACGCAGAGAAATAATGCCAGAGCAACACAAACACGTGAGCTTAAAGCTGAGCGTGTTGACTCCGGTGCTCGCCGCAGTTCACAAGATTGGGAATAAGGAACTAGTCTGCGAAACACTGAACTAGCATTAGCATAGACGACAGCGGTAAGTATTTGTCCTTTTAACAGATATTTGACCCGTCTTACCAGCGTAGTTCGTCTTCTGCCACAGACGCCTATACTCGTGTTTAACACGTGAATGTCTTCCTTTCTGAGCTTTTTTATAAAAGCATAGTTGCTTGTCTCTCCTTGGCTAAATCCAAAGAGAGTGAAAAAAGAAGCGCGCCTTAGACTTTTTTCCTGAGCTGACACTGAACGTAGTCTGCGTAGCTTCTTGTTGGCTACTAAGGGATCAGTATTCCACATGGGGTTGAGTAAACTGAGTAATACTTTTAAGTGCTATAGGATATTTCCACCTTGCCAATATAATGAAATGAAGATTAAAGAAAATAATTTCTGTCTCTCTTTACTTCTAGTTTAATCAGGTTTTTCCACCTGGTTACAGTTTGTATAATGTGTTTATGTCACGGCTGGTGTGTGTGGATCCAAGGAGACGGGAGCGTAGGGAAAAATCAAAGAACACTTTATTCGAAGATGTACAGGTGGGTAAGATGAGTTCGCTTGGAGGACAGGTTGGAGCGGGCAGACAGGATTCACGGTACAACAGGCGAGGTCCAGGTCGGAGGCTTGAGGGAAAGAGAACAAACACAGGTCAGTTTTCGGTTTCACCAAGATAGAGACTAGACTTCGGGCACGACTGGTTACCACAGTGAGTAGTATAATCCAGCGATGACTGGAGGTCCGGGTGAGGTTTATATGGGGATGAGAATGATGACTTGATATCCTCCAGCTGCGTCGTCCTAATAGCGGTGATGATAGGTGATCCAAATATGGTCAGCAGGAAGCAGGGAGTGGGAATGAGCATGGGCCATGACAGTTTAAGGACATATGCCAAACTAAGGCTGCCTCAGAAATAGTTGGCCCTTGGAACAACAGGCCTTCAGTATCTTCTTTGGAAATGAAGGTGTGTCCATCCTAAAAGAAAAATGACAAGATATTCAGATTAAAAAAAAAAAAAAAAAGAAAAACAATAAAAATCTAGAAATTGACATTTAAATAATACCAATGCAATTTTGCAATTTAAATAAGTCTATTTGTTTCATTAATGTTATACTTTAGTATTATTACACAAAAGTAGTTAACTGATTTGATATTAATGTAGCCAAGTTTATTAAACAAGTATTGAATTTAGATAATAAGTTTCTTTTTACTGGGCACCTGTATCCACTTCAACTAATTTGATTAGTCTGTTCTTACCCCAAACACCTAATGTGATCATCAAATTCCTTAGTTTCACAACAGATGTTTGCAACTGGTCTGCTAGACCAAAAAAATGTAGTAGTTTGGAGGACATTTGTGTTTTATTTCATTACCATTTAACTAGTAAATACAGGGGTAGGAAATATAGTTTACTGTGCTTTTTTGGTGTATTGCTATATTGACTTAACCATTTGACAATATTTGTTTCATAGTCACAGTAACATGAGACCACACATATGGATATGAAAACACATGGATATTTTAAATGTTTCAATTTATTATTATACCACCATGGCAGAGGCTATGTTTTAGATGGTGTTGGTTTGTCTGTGTTAGCAACATAACTCAAAATGTTATGGGCGGATTTTGATGAGTCATGGAGTCCCAGAAATAGAATAAGGAAACAGTAATTAATTTTCTGGATCCGGATCAACAATGGATCCAGGTATTATTACCTTTTTTTTTTTTTTTTTTTTTTTTTTTTTAAGGATTCTTCACTATGAGGAGATAGGGATAATTTTGCCATTGGACATGAGCTACGGCTAAGTAGCAAGCTAACAGTAAATGTCCCCAAAATGTTATTTGAAAAAATTAAAAATAAATGTGCATCCTTCATGTCTGTCACGAACTGGTTTGAAAGTATCAAAATTACCTCCAATATCATAACCAATCAAATATTTTGGAGAAAAGCGATTAGAGAGCACGATGCACAACACTGCTGCTGTTGCTGCTGTTTGTCACGTCCCGTGTGTTTGGTTTCACCAGGGTAGTGATGAGTTTCGCCTGTTTCCCCCGTGTGTCGAGCCCATTAGGTTTCATCCCGACAGGGAGTGCTTGTAGGTGTGTGCACGCATGTTTCCTTGCTTGCTATTGGTTGAAGTTTAAAGGGGTGGGGTCAGTTAGCATATCTTCTAAACATTTAGGTTAAACATTTAGATTGAGATATAATATTTAGCTTTTAGATATAATATTTAGCTTTTAGATATAATATTTAGCATTTAGATTTAAGATTCAAGAGTTAGATATATTGTTTAAGATTTAAATATAATATTTACACTTAGATATAACATATAAAATTTAGATTTAGATTTAATTTTTGGATATAATATTTAGTATTTAGATATAAGACTTTGCTTTTAGATTTAAGATTAAACATTTACATATATTATTTAAGGTTTAAATATATTTAATATTTAGATATAACAACATTTAGATTTAGATTTAATATTTAGTTATAGCATTTGGATTTAGATGTAATATTCAGATTTAATGTTCTATTTGACCCATATATAGGTGGTTAAAAGTGTTAAATGTAGGAAAAAATGTACTAAATGTGAGAAACGTGAGATAAATACTGAAAATGTGTTATCTCCAACTTTTTTACTGAATTTTTAAACTTGGCACCATAGACAGGAGACGGGCCAAGCATTTACATTTCTGGACATCTGCTTCTCCAACAACCTCACCTGGGGCCTCATTTATAAGGCTGGGTACAAAAACTGGCATATGCCAAATATGGTCAACTTTTGGAATTTATAAAAACCAAACATGGCAGGAGAATGTTCAGACCTCCGTGCACACTCTAACAATGGCATACGCACATAATCTGGAAAAACATGAAACTGCGACACCTTTGGTACAGAATAAAATCAAGGAAATGATGAGGTGGAGAGTCTGTAAATAGCGGCGATCGTGTCCCTCTTCACCCGCAGGTCTTCCTCTGAGGACACGGCTGCTATGATGCTGCATGGAGTCTCTAGTCTCACCCTCTCCAAACACAGTTGCAGCACCACCAAACTAGTTGGAACACCCAGGAACTATAAAAAAAAAAAATTATTTAACACTAAATAAACCGGTACTAATCTCAGATGTATCTGTACATATTTATTTTATACATTAAAACAAAAGACTGCAGCATTACTGTCATTTAGCAGCTACTTTTCTCCAAAACAATTTACTACAGGCTGTAGCGTCTTGCCTAAGGCCCCAACTGGAAGGTGTTACTGTTTACTCCTGTGGGATTCGAACTTCAATTTCCAGGATGACAGACGGATGCCCTACTGACTGAGATATCCAGCCACACGTTCTGATACCTCTGGCGTGTCTTGCCTTCTGACACTGTGATGACAGAATCTGCCACCTGCTGCCACTATTCTGAATTTCTGGCACAAGTAATGTCCACGCCGTTCCCACCAAGTAAACATTTTTACACTTTTACACACTTTTTCTCAGTCTACCACCCCAAAAAATTCCGCTTCTTTCCTCTTTTTCCTTCCTGAGCCATCATGGAAATGATGTGATGAATATGTATCATAGGCATTGACCTGACCTTTTATAGCCACCATGTGGGCATAGGAGGTGTTATAGATCAAGACGAAAAGATTCAAGATTTCTCCACAGCAATCAGCGCCTTGAATAGAATTAATAATATATGGATCATGTGCAAATATTTTATTATCATTGTTTTCATAATTTGGGTTACTTATAATTTATAAATGTGTGCAATTGTGTGTTGTAGGGTGTAGTGGGTGCTTGGCTGGTTGTGCATATGTTTTTTTAGCACTTTAGTGGAATTTTTCATGATGTTGTATTTTTTTGTCACAGTGACAATAAAGGCAATCTTCAATCTTGAATACCATTGTCTGAGTTCCCAGTACTTTTTTAAGACGCTTAGAATGATTTTTGGCCGCATTTAGTCTTTTAACTGTTAAATGAAACAGATGACAAGCTGAGGCCACACGTTACTAAGTCATGGCTACGGATTAACATGTGAGATCGAGATAGTAAACTTGTGACAACGTGTCAGTCATGTATGGGAATTCATGCCTAGTATGCATGTAACATGGATAAGATTAAATTCGATTTATTCTTTTTTTTTTTTTAAACCAATATTGTTTTTACTACCTTCACAATCGAGAGAAAGAGCGAAAACAAAAACAGACAACCAGAGCAACACCCCCACCTCCACTCATTCAGTTTATTCCTGGTTGTGGATCAGATTGGTGAGTTTTACTCTGTTTTATTTCATTTTATAGAAAATAATAATAATAATAATAAAATAGCTGTAGTATTGGTCACTGCAAAGGACCATTATTTGCACATCTCCATCTACTTCCATCATATGTGTCAAGTCTTTTCCTGTTACATAACAATAGAAATCTCAGTTCAGGGGCCTGTTCCAAACAGCTGGTTAAACTTTAAACTCTAAGGGGCTGAGTTATGACGAGGGCAAAACTGCTGCGCTATTTAACATTTGCTGCGCAGTTTTGCTCTGGTTATGTTTCTACGATTAGCGCCTGATCTATTAAGACTGCTCCTGTTATCATTTGCGGAGCAAACAGCAGTATTTAAATGAGGATTTAGCGGCGCTGTTGCTTCGTCATGGAGGGATCCGGAGAGCCAGGTGGACGAAAACGTAAAATGAAGTTCGAGCCAACTGAAGTCGAAATATTAGTGGAGGAGGCAAACAAAAATCTAGCTGAGCTAGAGGGGAAGAATTTAAATATCACCAGAAATGCTGCAATATAGTTTCATATTCAAGTTCAATTTATTTATAAGGCACACTAACAACAACCTTTAGGAACCAAGGTATTGTACATATAAAAACATGCAAGGAACAAATAAGAAATAATAAAGGTTTAAAAGAAATAATAATAATAATAATAATAATAATAAAAGACAGGCATGATAAAGTCTTTAAACTTATCCAGCAATTCTAATATTGCAACGCTGGATCGTCTCCACAATCCTCTTCTCTGGCATTCTAAATATATTAATATAATAGAAAAAAATGCATTATCTTAGTCGCCTTTCATGGTGTCTGTGCCTCCTCCTTAAAATTATTACTGCAGCCATTGCGGTTATACTGTTGTGCCAATTAGCACCTGCTTTTCAGAAACGCTATTTTTAGAGCAAACATAAACACCGCAAACTATTTGCGGGCTACATGAATCCCACTGCTGCGCAAACCAGATTTATTTGCATAGTCTCCTCCCACTAATGTGCAATTTCTGGCCGGAACGCCCATAATGCATATGCAGTAGCTTCAGAAACGCAAAGTGGAGAGCGGCGCAGTTTTGCCAGGATAACTGACGCAGTTCCATGTTTGCGGCTTTGATAAGCTTGGGCCGATTTTAGCGGAGCAAAGCCGTCTGCACCTGTTTTAATACACGCAAAGCGTTAATAGATCAGGGCCTAAGTATGTTAACCCTGAGTTGAGGGAAACTCAGGATCCTCCATTCTACAAAGAGAAATAAGTCTTACCCTGAGTCTGTTACCATGGTAACTGACCCTGTGAAGTAAACCTACTCGTTGACAGGTTCACTATAAAGAAAATAACAAGGTTTAAAAGGAAAGACACGAAAAACTTTGTGGCTAAAAACACTATCCTTTTTATTTGAAAGATTTTATTATTATCGTTCTAACAGTCAGTAATCATAACAGTATAGTTTAGCTGCATTGTTTTACATCTTTGAAAATATTTGTACATGTGATGACAATTCAAAATCAAAGCAGAAAAGTGTAACAGCAATTCTTCATGTTGTCCTGTTGTTTACTGAAGAAAAAGCAACAATTTGAAAACATATTAATCATTAACATTTTTAATTCTCCTGGGGATATACTGCACTGTGTTGGAATTTCAAGAACTGGTCAGCAGACCATGTTCCTAGTGCATTCGTCCTCAGGTCAAAATCCTCTCTTTGGGTAAGCAAGTCTCCAGAGAAGCTTAATATCACTGCACCAAAGTTGAGTAATATGAAATTTGACAATTCCATCCCTGCAACATGGAGCAGCCATGACTCTGGGTCGCTCCGCTCCCCAACAGCAGTAATCTTTGGTTTGCATTTCTGAAGGGATTCTTTGGTGTAGTTGTCAGATTTCTCCACTTCAGCCAAAAATTCTGTGTCAGCTATCTCTGGATCACAGTTGAAATTTAAGATGCCTTCACCTTTATTGTCTACCTGTGTTTGCCGAAATCTGTTCACGTCATCTTTGGTACCATTGTTGATTCGGTTGAGATGAACGAACAAAGACAATGTGACTTGATATACCAGCATGAAATTAATCACTGTGATGTCCTCAGTAGTGTGCTGTAGTTTTTCTCCCATTTGGTTTAGAACTTGTGTATCAGCATCTAAATGCTTTATGCACCTTTATGGAAGAGATAGACAACACAATCACATTAGATCACATAGTCACGCATGGCAAACTAAATGTTTACAACCTAGTACATAAAGTAAATATACCATTCTGTGCCTACCTCTCCGTCTCCTGTTTCATCCTGGTGGGGTTGTTGGCAATATGTGGTACCAGTCTCAGGTATTTGCTTATGGTGTAGACATGAGGTGGGTAGTATCCCCTTGGATTTTTAACGAACAAACCTGGAATGGGCTCAGAGTCTGACACCAGTTCTCCCTTGACTGTTTTGGCAAGTGTGTCAAACAGCACAGCGAGAGACAGGGCCACTACTCCAACCCCACCAAGAGTCACCTTGCCCTCCCTGCCAAAAGTGGTCCTCAGGCCCTGGGTGAAGTCCTCCAGCTGCTTGGAAGTCAGAGAGCTCTGAACTGCTGTGTAGTGCTCCTTCAGGTGATGTGAAGAGTTGATGCTCAGCATGTTGGTGAAATGAGGATGAGGGGTGTAGTTTGGGAAAGGGCAGATGACTCGAGCAACAGCAGCCAGGCGGGCTGAATCTTCAGCAGGACAATGCATGTTGCCCATTCTGTTATGAAAATGTAGTCAGGGGTTTGTCAAATAAAAGAAATATACCTGCAATCACTGCTTATCATAGTCTGCATGTTTCCATCTGTGGACATCCCAGATATAGCCAGGACTGTATTAATAATTAACCTTGCACTTGTCTATCTGCTATGGAAGCCTGTTTCTGCCACAAATAATTATTATGAGACAACATAGCAGTTAGACAATCATCTTGAGTGTGTGTGCAAAAGGTCTTGTATATTCTTAGGGTTTTCTGGAAAAGATAAGCATTATAATGCAAAATGCGATGATTTTCTTGTAGAAATTATGATGATTTAGAGATTTAGTTTGCCACAGAGGTACTGCTACTCAATTCTCCTTCCGTACAAATGTGGATAACAGTCCAGTTGTGCTTCCACCAATGTTTGCTAACTAGCTTTATTAATTACCATGTGACTTGTTAGTATAAATAACTAGCAGCTAAATTTTTTCAGGCCTTTAGTGTTGATATTCATGTTCTAAGGTTAATCCCTGATTAAAGTGCACTGCTTTGTAGAGGCTATGATAGCGTATGGATGCTTGTCATCAAGTCCGTTTCATTCTTGTAGAAATTGCAGAACATTGGTCTAACTGGCTCTATCGTGTAGGTATAAAGCATTTGTTTTTCTAACCCTAGTGTGAATATATCTTCCCCAGTTTGCCTCGATTTGTGTTGCCTCTTTTTGTTGAAATCAACATTAACTGCAGCTCAAACCACAGAATATTTTTTAACATTATCTGGTCTAAGGTCTCCCCCAAAAAGCAGTGACATCACCATATCATGCATATCACAATTCAGAAGCTGTGAATCTGAGAGATAAAAAGTCGTGGCGACAAGCTCATACTTCTACATTTGTAATTCACAGAAGGTTCACTTCTTGCCCATTTCTGAACTTTTACTCAAAATTCAAAACAAAAATGAAAAAAAGTTTGTTGAGAAGTACCTAATAAATTTGGTTATCTTAAACTTATAAAAACTACTCATAAAATCTAGACCCAGTTGGTTTGGACCTATATAGGGTGGGATCTTGAATGAGATTAAAGTCGCCACCAATAATTGGGTGGTGACCATCTATGTCAGGAAGGGAAGACAAAAGACGGGTGATAAATCTGTCAACAACCTGCTTGTCACAACTACAAAAGGTCAGATCTTCCTCAGATCCACGGTTGCCAACTCCTCAGTAAGGAAAGTAGCTACTGGCTTGGTGCATTAGATGACATCATCATCTAATTTGTGTAATCATCCTGGTACAGATAGTTGTAATGGATGCTGCTGCGGAGAGGGATGTCGTGGGAAAGGTAAAAATTGATGAAAAGACACCCTAAAACTGTTTAGAACAGCAAAAAATAATCAGTCAATATCTTTTTAGTTATTTAGCTTAATTTTATTAAGTGTAGTTTGTTTTTTAATTAGGAGTCTGCAACATGTCACAACACCTAACTTTTTAAATGTTTTCTTCCACACTCTTCATTAATAGACATCAACAGCAGGATCTTCCAGCAGCAGCTTACAACATTTAATTTTCAGCCGCTGCTGAGGGAGGACCGAGCATCTTCTGAGTGCTTTTGGACAGGGGAGGGGTCTGCATAGCACCCATTCCTCACTGAGAAGAATAAACTACATTCATTCACCTCATTCTCCAAAAGTCTCCAAAAATACCAGAAAAAGTAGCTAGATTTGTTGCTAGTAGCTTTTTTGAAAAAAAGTCACTAGAAGGGTGTGAAAACTCATTAAATGTTGTGACAAAGTCGCTAAGTTGGCAACACTGCTCAGATCAGCTGAAACACACTTTTTTAAAATCATGGTTAAAGACCCACCTGTTCTCAATTGCATCTGAATAGAGTTCTTATTTAAAAGTCCAAATTTGCACTGTTTCTTGTAAGCTTTTGTAATGATCTATCATCATTAAACATTAAAAATGTTTGATGACGCTATAATATTTGACATAAAATATGAGTTATTAATGTTGAAAAACCTCGGCACCACCACACTAATAACCCTAATATTAATCTACTGGCAGTATGAACTCAGTGTACTAGATTAATTAATTGTATAAATTAATTAATTCAAGCTAGTCAAATCAAATCAATCAGTCTAAAGACGCTAATGACGTGAATTCTAATTCAAAGGGACCCATAACATTGGTTCAAAGGAGAAAAATCACAGACCCATGACCAGTAAGGATAAATATGAATATTTATTAACTAGTTTAAACATGCATAAATGTCAGAGGAATATTTACAAAATGGATAATTAGGAATAAATCAAACAACATTGTGAAATGCAAATTATGAGGTTCAAACCAGAATCTTATTGTAAGGCAATGTGAAATGTGTATAAGAATGAAAGCAGAAGTTAATTAACCTGTGTTCAAGGAAAACTGAAAAGGATTTTTGAATCCTAAGCTAAAAAGAAAGAAGTCTAATCTGTTTAAGGTGGAAGATAACTGAAAAGCAGATTCTTCACTAACCCAACTCTTGAGTCATCCGGTTCTCTTTGGGCCCGAGTCCCAACTTACAACCGTTGTGGTGACTCTCCAATACATATGGGAGGAAGTTTGGACGAGTGGTTTGGATCCCAACGGACTTCCAGAAGGCCTGAAGATGCGTCGCACCTGATGGTTCGCAGATTTGAGTCTTGCAGGTTCGGTCTGCTTATTTGGTCTGGTGTCACAAGATGCTTGATAGTGAATTGTTTGTGGTGGATGGCAAAATAATCAAAAATCCAGCTCTGATGACGGAAAAGGAAAAACTTGATTCAACCAGTTATCAAAAATTCAGTGTACAAAAAAGGAAAAATAAAAATAAACTAAGCAGAGTTAAGTAGTTAAAAAAGAAAAACAAATGGAGAGAAACTGTTTAGGATCAAAAGACATGTGCAGGCAGATCTCTTTTATATTTATCCGTCATGCATTTACAAATGCAGGCTTAAACTTAGTCCAGGGAATGCAGCTTACATCACGGCAAAACCTAATTTTTCCACCTCCTTTTCTCTTCATTTCTGAAGAGACTTTTTTAGTTCTTCTGCATCTCCTCTGTAACCATTCTGTAACTGTTCTGTGTCTGAAGTGTAACTGAATTGTGTCTGAATCCTTTGTTCTAAGTTTTGGAAGTTTTAGTGGGGTATACACCCACATGGAAGTGTGGCTGACTATTTCAACCAATGAGCAAGTTCCGTGAGCGGATGGCATCCGATCACCTAAGGGGGCTGGTTCAGTGTCCAATTCAAATAAATAAATAAAAAGGAATTAAACAATGAAGAATAAACAAATGGTTAAAGTTTCAGACCTCAAATTAATCTGGATTAACCCTTTTACCAATAATCTGAAGACTCATATATAATTGACTTAATCACATCATATATGTAAATGAACATAATTTAAAATATTGACCGAATGTCCTTAGACAAAGGTTTTTCTGTTTGTTGGAACACAGGAAACCTCTAGAAACATTTTATTGCCCTGAGGAATGTTAAGATAAACAAAAGTTCTGGTAGATTTCCCCAGATGGTGTCTTGGTCCCAGTGGAGATTTAACCTGTGGGGGTTTAGCTTATCAGCTTAAGAAGAAAAAATATTTTAAAGCTAGAGTAAAGTTCCAGGTCACAAGTGTGGACCTCCATCTGGAAGCAGTAAAATTTAGTTCATTTTAGCCATGTCATATGACAGATTTGTAGGTTCACAGAAGATTAATTCAGAAACTTCCCAGATCCTGAGTTTATGAAAAGTTCGACATGTCCACTCATTTCCTAAGTCAGAGTTGACCTGATGACCTGTGGACATGGACCAAGTCATAAATTCCTAAGTGCTGGGCTTACAAGCCAGAAACCAGATCCTTACTACTCCATGAGGTAAATTCTCTAGTCTGTAAAAGAAAGGTTCGTCGATTATTCGGTTACATAAGGAAATTAAACAAATTTTCAATATTTTTCTTTGAGGTTGGAATCCGCTACACTTGAATTTTTAAACTTGATCATGTTTCAAATACATTTTGATCTGACTTTTTTTTTTTTTTTTTGTCATTTTTGCATTTTATTTTCTGTTGTGAGATGTTTTAATGTCTCTGTAAACATATGTGAATTACCCTGTTGTTGAATTGTACCATACAGATAAACTTGCCTTCTAAAATGAACAAATTGTGATAATTATTCATTCTTGTAACAAATTGAAATATTTTTACATCACAGACATTCTGGACAGTCAGCAACTGTCTGATTGTCTAATAAAATTATATTTTATGTTTCCTGCACAAATAAACGGTTACAACTAACCCAAACTTTTATGTTCTCTTAAGCATGATGCAAAACTAAGCTTATGGTGAGATAACTTTTCTACCAATACACAAAACACAACACATACTCAAAGCCATCACTTAATTGGTTCCAAGACGACTTATCTTTTATTCCAAAGATTAAACTCAAATATATGTAACTCATTAACACATTTTATTCTCCTGGGTCTAAACTGCACTGTTCACCAGAACTCTGCTAGAAGTTTCTTCAATCAGGATTTTAAAAACTGGTTAGTGGAATACATCCATTTGCCCAGTGCATGAACCTTCAGGTCAAAATCCTCTTGTAACGTGTTAATCAATGAATAATGGTAGAAAAGTACAGCATCTAATAATTCTAGCTCTACAACAATGGTGAGCAATGACTGTAGATCCCTGCTCTCATTATCAAAACGATCCATAATGTTGTATTTCTGAAAGACTTTTGTTTTGTTGTCATATTTCTTCACTTCACCCAAAAATTCTTTGTCAGCCATCATTGAGTCACAATAGACACTGAAGATGATTTCACTTTTGTTCAGCTCTGTTTGCTGAAACCTTACCAAGTCATCCTTCGAGCCATTGTTGAGGCAGGTGAGGTGAACAAACACAGAAAATAATTTACTGGTATATAGTTGATTCTTGTGATGTCATTGGTATTGTGTTGTTTTCTCCCATTTAGTTAAAAATTAGAGTATCAACGTTTAAATGCTTTTTCACCTTTATGGAGGAGGTAGCACAATTAGGTTCTGTTTGGTTTAAAAAAAGTCAGGGGTTTGGCAAAAAAGAGAAATCAACCTGCAATTCACTGCTCATCGTAGTCTGCATGTGTCCTTCATGTGACATCCCATCTCATGTGATATAGTGAGGACAAAATAAAGGCAATATTTGTCAGTCCAAAGTATTGTTGAGTCCTAAACCTTAATGATTAACAAAGGCAATAAGAGTGACAAATAAGCACAAAATGTGGATGACATGGTTTTTTGGCCTTTAGGAAATAGTGATCTGTACATCCACCTTTCCTTTCAAAAATCTGCCATCAGTTTCTAGATGCTTTAACGGTCGGCTTTCTCTGACACAGGTTTTCAATTATAAAAATACCAAGATACCAAGATAAGAGAAGGACAGATGAAAAACAAAGACGGCTGAACTGAACAATCGCTGAACTGAACAATCTTTACTATTTGACTTAGTAATGTGGCCATGTAATGACATCTCTTTCCCATGCATTAAGTCTGTTACATACTCTGCAAGAAGTGAGAACTTTTTTCTTGTTCTTGAGGTGTGAATGGGGACAGTTCAACACATCGGCAGAGCAGAAATTTCTTCTCGTGGGGATCTGAGAAGTATTGTTAGATTGTTTGGACATTTGATGTGGGAGTTAACATGGAAAAGAATGAAGTAGAAGGCTGTGGCTTCCGCATTATCCCTGATGAGTGGTTAAACGGATAGTTTTAATGAACAGCTGATCGAGGTCAGGAGAAAGTACGTAAAAAGTACTGGTGACCTGTCCAGGTACCTGTCCAGTACCTGTCCAAAGTACGTAAATGTAAACACTTGGGATTTAAAGACAGACACTGCCGCATGCACTGCCGCATATATATATATATATGTGTGTGTGTGTGTGTGTGTGTGTGTGTGTGTGTGTGTGTGTGTGTGTGTGTGTGTGTGTGTGTGTGTGTGTGAAAATAATTTGCTTAATCTGAAAGCAACCTGAAAGTTAATCAGCTGATATCAGTTAGTGATCCAGACAAAAGATATCTGCACATCTAGTATCAGTACGTTCAGGAATCTTTTATAAAATGTTTTGTCACAGTGACTTTTATCATTGATGATGATCACAGTTAGATTATATAATTGAAAGGTAATTTGTGAACCTAATGATTTATTTTTATTCATTCATTCTCTGTACCTCTTATTCCATGACGGGTCGCGGGTAAGCTGGAGCCTATCCCAGCATTAACAGGTGAGAGGCAGGGTACACCCTGGTCACCAGTCCATTGCAGGTCCAACACATAAGGGACAAACAACCATTAACACACACACTCACTCCTATGGAGACTTTAGAGTCATCAGTTAACCTAACATGCATCTCTCTGGACGGTGGGAGGAAGCCGGAGTACCGGGAGAGAACCCGGAGCGAACATGCAAACTCCACACAGAAAGGCCACTGCCCTCAAGGTTCGAACCTCCCCCCAGCCGAGATTCAAACCAGCAACCTTCTTGCTGTGAGGCTGCGGTGCTAACCACCACACCACCGTGCAGCCCCGATTTATTTTTGTTGTAACATAATCAATACATGCCTCAGCTCAAACATAAATGCACAAACTGCATGTTAAAAGCTGAAGATCCTCTCCGTATACAGAAGAGGGCAGCAGATGGCAGCAGAAGATCAATACTGCATACACATGCAAGTATAAAATGTATAACAAGACCAGTTCAACATTTAAATAGTCTTTATATTTGAAAGCAATTGGTGTCACCATATCAGGCAGTCCTCATTGATATTAACTTTGCAAATAATAAATATAATTGTGACTTAGTAAGGTAATTACTATTTATTTGAAACTGTGAGAAAACAAAGACAAGGCATGTCTTTGATTTTATATTTCTCAATGGATTGATGCATCTTTTCTGATGCTTTAAAATATAACTGGAGGTGTAGGAGCTCTGTTTTGTCCTAATACATTGTAACAGCATTTAGTTCTGCATGGCAAAAAAAAATAAAAATAAAAATACACTGTATTAACTTATGAAAGCAAAAGTTTTTGACTTGTGTAATTTGAACAGGAAGGTTCTCTCAGAAACATTTTTTATAGCTGGAGTTCCTAGCTGAAATGTGCCTCCCATGAAGGTGTAATACCTAAATCTAATACTAAGGGTGTTAATCACAAGTCTGAATCATCCAATTCAGGAGCCGAAAACTAAAATCAGATATGACCATGCTGATTTACAACCATCCCTCCTGTTCATAAAAAAATGCTAAAAAAAAAAAACAAAACAGCTAAAATATCCAAATACAATTTAATTACTGAGCTCAATCAGACATTTAAATGATAAACAGTCTTTTCTGGTTATAAAACTGATAAATTCTGCATACACCATATAAAAGAAAGCTAAAAGAATAAATTTCTACTTATATAGCAAGATATAGTGTAAACCTTACTCCTCTTTGGAGTCTCATACAACATATTTTTAGAACTTAGCTATATAACCATGGTGGTACAGTATGACTTTATCATAGGGCACATTCACAACAGGATAGTCCAGGGACTTGCTTCGATTAGCAGGCAATTCCAAAAGATTTTGCTTCTTCTTTTGGTTTGGTTTCATACTGTATTCTGCTCAAGTGGACCAAATCGCCTGGACAACCGCATCCAGATACAGCAGCTGCTCGCTAGGGAGATATTTCTTAAAAAGACCGCTGACCAACAAGAATGAAAAAGAAAATTCAAATCATTGATTAGCCAGGACCAAAAATGGTTCGTTCACCAGAAGTAAACAATGGCGCAACACCTAGTTTATGCAGTCTTGGGGTTTTTGTTATTTTCTTTAGTGTTAAAACCTAATGTGGCTTTCACAAAAAGCTGACCAGTATAAGCAGGAGAGGCAGCCAGTTATCTGACATGTCGTGCTACAAAGCATCCTAACTTACTTTTTTTCTTTGGCTCGCTGGACGGTCTATTTGCTTTCACACTGCAAGCAAACCGCACCAGGGTTCACTTGCAAGTGGACTGAGTTCACAGACCAGAGTTCACTGTTTTGATTCACACCAGAGTTTAAATGTGCATTCACACTGCTCCAAACGAACCGTACTACCCATGGAAGTAGAGGATTAGTTTAAAATAGACCAAACAGTGCCAGCACGTTACACTTCTTTGGATATCTACAGAAGCCGAGAGCAGCCATTCATGCATTTCTTTATTTTTTATGCCTCAAGATAATAAAGTATCATGCAATAGCAAGGTCAATTTTTTTGTCATCTCAACAAATCGGCCTTTTCTCAAAATTATGACATACTAGTGATTATGAGCAGACATTTTCTTACAATGCCCTGTGCTTTGTTATTTGCCAGGCATTTAAGTTTTCTCTTGTTAAAGCAACCGAGACCAATGAATCCTTGTCAACATATCTGAAACACAGTCTCTTGGTCTTTCTCAGACACATCTCACATCCCATGTTATCACAGAGAACTGCAGATATAGAAGTGAAATTTTCCACTATTTCTAGTATGACCACACTACTGAACAAAGTCAGGGATCTACAGCAGAGCCAGTTCTACTTCAGCCTAATAAAAACTATTGTATACCTTGCAAAAGTTTGTGACATTTTATAAGAAATCTCTCTTTCCTTTCACTGCTCCGATGGACAGTTGGGACAGAGCATGAAGGGGAGGTGGAGAAAGGTGGGAGAAAGAACACACACACTGACCACAAACTTTGACAAATGTGCTTGTGTGTGTGTTGAGGCAGATGAATCAGTGCTTTGTGGTTGTGTTGCAGGGGGAATAAAGGCCACCCTGCAGGCTGCTACAGCAGTTCTCACGCACAAGGATGACGCTCCAGACAATACATAACTCATGGATCAAATGTAAATGCATTGTTTTCTTCCTTTCTGTGTATACAAATTTATTTATTTATTTGTTTAAAGAAAAAAGTCTAGCTTTCATAGATGCCGCAAAAGCCTCTTGAACTTGTAGACTTCGGCCTATTTTCTTCTCAAGCTCAACTTGTCTTCCTGTGGTGAAAGTAGAAAATAAAAATGGACAGCAACATGTCCAATATTTGTAGCACGCGTGGGCAGCTCCAACAACACCCACAAGTTTACCTTCACGTCACTTCTACTGCGATCAGGTGGCTCTTCAAATAGATCAACCCCGGAGATCCAACAGCTCCGTGCCGGTCTGCGTGTGCGTGCGTGTCTGAGTGTGTGTGTTGGAGTTAGGTGAGGGGGAGCATAGAGGCGTGGTCCTGTGCGCCACGCGTTGCTAAGCGCAAATTTAGCATATAAGCGCAAAATGAGCAGCAGTGCCGTGCAGCCTGCGGCACACTGAGCGACCTGAGGAATTCAACAGGTACCTAAAGACATTCGCGAGCTCCCTGTCTTCTAGCGTGGACGCACAGCCTGAAATAGACCCAGCTGCCTGAGCGCATTTGGTGTGATGGATGAATTCAAATGCGCTTCCCTTTGGCACATTGTTATACTCCAGTAATCTCCGGAGAGTTCTACATCTGGAATAATTAGCTACACCAGGAAGATATTTTGAACACCTTTGGAGAATTTAGAGGTAAGCTACACAAAGCTATAATTCTAGTGAGTTGGCTTATTTCTTTCTATTTAGTTCTAAAATATATTAATATAGTCACTGAAGTTTTCATATCACAAGTGTTAAATCTCTGTTAAAAGCAGATACAGTAAGCATGCGCACTACATCTTTGCAGTGAAACATGAAGTGTGAAAGCTCAGTGTACACTGGTCCTACTGTGTGTGGTGATGCCTTGACCTGTATATGCACTCACACTGCTAAAAGCTGCAGTGGACTCACTGTTTGAAGTGAAGTCCCCTATAATTTAAGCATTATTGAACTACAGTAGGACAGAGGAAAAGTTCAACCTTGTTTGAGGCTCTTCCCTTCCCCTTATTCACCTTTGTTAAGGGGAGGTGATTATTATTATATAAAAGGTCATATTTACTCGTAATTTCTTCTTTTTTTTAAATGGAGACCTTCAGAAAGATGCATGCAAGCTGTTTTCTCCAGAATGCTTAGATAAGAAAAGAAAAAAACTCGATCTGCTCTGTTTCAACTTGCACAATGCATGAGGTTTTGACTTATGGTAACAAGGTTTTTTATAATGGCATTTTTTCTATTCTTTTATTTATTCTTCTTTTATGGTTTTTTAAAAGTTGTTCATGCACTTATGTATGTACTGGCCTTAGATGAGATCTTGTGGTTGTGTATTTTGTATTGTCCTATTGTGTCTGTTATTGTGTTGTTGTTTTTTTTCTTTGTTTGTTTGTTGTACAAAGGATGGCCTCTTCTTTTCACTGCAAATCAAATCTACCTTTAGGTGTCAATAAAGTTACTTTACCTTACCACTCCTGTTTTGCAGATAAAAATCCTTAATAGCAACAGTATTTTCTCCATCATGAAGAGGTCTCTTCCTTTAATTGGCTGGGTTAGAGCAACATGTTTGCTCCTGTGCTTGACCCAGTCTGCCCTGGCCATGGTCCTTCCAAATTCCACCCAGTTCGAGTCCATTCTGGACAAATACAGGAACAAAGATGAAGAGTGGTGGAAGGCGAAATCAAGAGGGAAGAGGGCAATCAGTGAGGGAGACATGCACCTCATCCTGGACCTACACAACAAGCTGCGGGGTCAGGTGTACCCTCCTGCCTCCAACATGGAGTACATGGTAAGTGCAGAGGATGCAGCTGTAAAGTTCAGTCATTTTTAATATGAGTGATGTGTATGAAGTTTCAAGATAAGACTGAAACATTGGGGGAGTTTTTACTCAAGGTTTTCTTAATTTATACCACCTTCTGCTTTGTTAGAGGCTGCAGCCACTGCAATCATTAGCATGTTTGACTGACTGGTCTGATGGATTGTACCTGGGACTATAAATTATATTCTGATTAAATTGTAATAATTTGTGGGGATTGGTATTAGAAAAACCCAAATCTCATTTGACCCAATGAACACAAACATGTAGGAGCCCACTGCGTAATGTGGCTTCCTTTTTCTGTTTTAGGAGGGATGGCTGACATCTTATCTAATTTGGTATAGCTCACCTATGCTTTGTTACCCCTTTACACTTGATTTCATGACCTATGATTGCTTATTTTTCTTTATATTGTTCTTTTGCCAATGCAATTTAGATTTTTTTTTGTCAAACCCAGAAATACACAAAAACAAAATACACTACGAGTCAAAAGTTTGAATACACTTTCCCATTAGTTTGAATGTACTGTATATATCAGTTCTTTGCTTTGAATTAATATTTAACATTGATATATCTGTACATAAATCACAAAAAGTCATTCACTCAGGGTAATGTCCATGTTGCTTTTAAAGCGGCACTTTTCTGAACTTTGACACCATAATAAAGACTAACTTCGCATCTGTCTTGCATTCTGTCTCTTCTATGAGCTCTTTCTAATGCAGGGACAATGCGTCAATATCCAATTCTGGTCGTCAACGGCCGCCGTCCTGACAGTTTTAAATGTTTTCCTGCTCCAACATGTCTTATTCAAATTAAATGAATCTCCCCAACAGCTCCTTGTCAAGTTTTGTACAAGCTGTTAATGACTCATTTATTTAAGTTAGGTGTGCTGAAACAGGGAAACAACCTGGAGGAGCCCTTGAGTACTGGAGTTGAACACCCCACCTCTACCAAGTAAAAGCCAGTCCGATGTTAACTCCTGTCTTGTCTCGCTCTCATCTCCTCGTTTCTTCCGATAGTTTCCTCTTGAGTTTCTTTGCTGAATCAGCCTTGGCACACATCCAGAACAAGTAGTGTGTTGATATCAGGTGTGTGCTATGGTGCAGTAAAGTAAAATACAGTAATGTGATGCTCAGGGCTGCATCTAAAGTTGTGAAGTGCGGTTTCTCAGACTCGGGATGCTGCAGGGCAATGACAGCACCAGGAATGTGCATAATTAAATGTCAGTGTGCCTTTAAAATTAAAAGCGGGGGTTTTAAAGTCAGGAACCTAGTGTTGGTTTAATGATGATGTAATCACTGTATTTCTAAACCAACTCCATCAGAAATTGTTAAGAATACTTGCTAGTGTCAGTTCTAATTTCAGGGTACAGTACATAAAAGATGGTTTTGTGTGCTGCCATCTTTAAGTACATAACATTTTTCTTTGTCCAGTTAACCAAAGAAAAAGCTACTGTTACAGTGATACAAAACCAAAAACAAGCTAACTCAGCAAAATTGCTTGTATAAAAATGCAGTCTTTTCTTACAAATATTGTTACCAGACACTATGACTAAATAGTAGTCATGGGAAAACAATTAGTATATGACTGAAGCTCAATGGTAAATTACCATCTTGCCCCTCTGCTCACAGCTTCTATCGGGTCAAGCAATCAAGCTAGTCATGCTCCAAAATGTTTATATTTTAGGCCTAAAGTATATCTACACCATTCGTTTACTCATTTTATATTACCACTTTATATAACCTTTTGGGAGGCTGGCCCTAGCCCTACTGCCACCACATAAGAGGAAAGGTACGGCCTTACAGGTTGCTAATCCATCACAAGTCAGCACAGAGACAAATGAGACATCTGAACGTGCTCACAGTTGTACTTTTGTAAAGTTCAGGATTGCCTGTTAACCCAACATGCAATTTTTTGGACTGTGAAAGAAAACTAGAGTACCCAGAGAAAACAGATAGGCAGGGGATAAACATACAAACTACATGCAGAAAGACCCTGGCCAGTTTACAAAATGGAACCCTCCAGCAGTGAGATTAGGAATTAGGAAATATTTTGAAAATAAGCACACCATCCTCATTATAAGTTCTGAATTTAATCAATGACAGTAAGATCTGTTGGAACGACTTTATTTACTATTAACCATGAGACTCATAGGCCGGCATCTGGTGGTCATCAATGCAATTGCATAAGATGCTTCCACATTTCTACTTTTGAGGGTGTGTGACTAACGGACTTGTCTGGTGTGAGTTTTTGTAGATGAAAACAGCATAGAATCCAGAGTGTGTGAAGTTATGCATGATGTATGCAACTAACATACTGTGAGATTTAAAAGCATAAACAGTCACAAGTTTGCTGTGAGTCACTGGTGCTATGAGAATCGAATGCTTGATAGGTAACTCATGATCAACTTTATACATCTTCAGTGTAAATTACACATCTCTTCTGTGCATCCTTGCATGTGTCTAGCTACATGTACTATGTTTGGACATACAATTTGCCCTTTGTGATCGTTTAACACTGAGATTTTTTTCCCAGCAGAAAACACATTCTTGGCTCTGCCTCTGTAAAGTCTGTTAGCTAATACAGCAGACATGAAGAGCGTAGAGAAAACAAGATCTGCAAGCCTAAACTGCTGTCTGGTTCGCTCTAACTGCTTGCCCACCCTTGCTGACCCTGGCCCAGATCCAGTTTTCACCCCCGCAGTGTTGCCCTGCCCTCTACCTCAACTACCCTGCCCACTGGCCCCTTCCTGCCCTGCCTTTTACTACATCATTCAATTTCTCTTCTTGCTGACCCTTTTTCTCACTAGCATGCTAATTATCTTGCTTGATCTTCACCCTCCTTCACCTTCACTCTAACCCTCATTTACCATCTTTCCATCCGTCTCAGCTCACTCAAACCCAGGCCACTGTTATCCTTTATTTGATCCTCCACACATCTCATTTTTGGTGCCACAGCAGTGAATTTATTCAAACATGTCGAGCCTCAACATTTGAAGTTTGAGCCACAGTGGTGCAAGTGTATGTCATGTACACAGATCCAATATTTCTTGAGAGAGGGATACTATTACAGATGATAATGATGTGGTAAGACCAGACTGATAAAGGCCAAGTATTTGGTTGTTAGATTGCAGGATTTGCAGGCTGCACTGTTGCTGCAGCTCTGAATCCTTACAATCTTGCAAAAGCTTCTGAGCCTTTAAATAATAGTTTGCATTTGTCAATCTGAAACATGTCAGTTCTTGCTCTGTAGATCATTTTGAGAAGTAGAGAATTTGTTTAAGGTTTCCATAAGTACATCAACTTTAATTTCAGGCTGAATTGCAAGAATTTACATAAACCCTATGAAACATAAAAAACAAAGCATAGTTTCTTGTTTACTTCTACCTTGCGGTCATCAGTCTATTACTATAAGAACACACATCTTGCTCTTAGCTTTGTACCTGAGGTGATCCTTGCAGATTTTTGGAAGCACGTCTGTATTTTGGAGACTTAATGCTCTTTGGAATGTAAAAGGGGATTGGTCACTGTTACCCTGACCTTTTTGCAAAGGCTTGTGGGCAGTTTATCTTCCCCTCTACTGGATAATTGAGAGGGAAGAATAACATGAACATGGAAAAACTAATGAGCTGGCAGAGGTCATTACAATCTGGAGTAGATTGTTTGCAGTGAAAGCTTTGTGCTCAATTTTATTTCTTGAGAGGAGGTAGTCCCACATGGACTGTGCAGGTGGGCAGAATTGCTTTCAGGGCTAAGAGTTCAATGTACTTTAAAAAACAAATGAGGCTCAGTTAGGTGTTATCTGTAAGCATCTAAAGTTAAAAGAAAGGTTTTTTTACCTTGTCTGGATGCCATGTCCAAAGGAAATGAAAGGTGAGTTCAAGTAGCTGTAAAGAATGAAGAAAAACAGTGTTTAAGATAAGCTGAGCTGCAATCTTTCTCACTGTACCTCTCCTTAGCTAACCGTTTTGTTAGCCAGAGGAAGGTACAGAATTAAAAGTTTAGTCTCCCAGAAAGACCAGGAGAAACTCATCCATGCATTCATCTCCAGCAGGCTGGATTACTGTAATGTTCTTTAACAGGACTTACTAAAAAGAGCATTAAACATCTGCAGCTCGTACAAAACGCTGCTGCTAGAGTTTTAACCAGGACTAAGAGATCTGAACACATCACACCAGTTTTGAAATCTTTACACTGGCTTCCAGTCAGTCACAGAATAGATTTTAAAACCCTTCTGATTGTTTACAAATCCCAGAGTGGTTTAGGCCCAGAATACATCTGTGATATGTTCAGAGAATATAAACCAAGATCCAAAGTGCCTTAGATCCAAAGACTCAGGTCAACTAGTCCAGACCAGAGTCCAGACTAAACATGGAGAAGCAGCATTTAGCTGTTATGCTGCAAACAAGTGGAACAAACTGCCAGTGGACATTAAACTTTCACCAAATGTAGACATTTTTAAATCCAGGTTAAAAACATTTCTTTTCTCATGCGCCTATGCATGAAATCTGCATGTTAACTTTTTTAACTTATCTTGCATTTATTCATTTTAATGCAATTTATTATTTTACTGTGATTCTTGCTACGTGTTGCTGCCTTTTACTATTCCTTAATATCTGTAATGCTTTTGTTTTATGTAAAGCACTTTGAACTGTCCTGTACATGAAATGTGCTATACAAATAAACTGCCTTGCCTTGCCTTACTGCTTAGTCCAGTTCTAGGTTGTGGGGCACTGGAGCCTATCCCAGTAATTACCAGGTGAGAGGCAGGGTAGTATTGTAAACATTTTTTGGCAATACAAATATCATGGATCTGTTATAAGCATACTGACTTCTTCAGGAATTTAATTAAGCTTGACTCATGGGGATCAAGTAGCTTTAGTCCTTAATAAAAATCACTGTCTAATATTATACACTAGCTCTGTGAAGGTATACAGCCTTGACATTCCTACTGAAGCCCCCCATATTGTTCCGGGGGATAAGTGTATTCTAGTAAAAGAAAGAAAGTGTAACCTTGAGATTTTAGCCATAATGCAAAGTGGTGAAATTTGCCAAATATATTCACGCAGTCTTGGTAGGTTTGCTTTGTAAAACAGTTATTTTACCATTAAATGGAAAGTACAGATGTAGTCAGAGGTTTTGATGCACTTGCATCTCAATAAATTGCCTTTGTTTTGTCACTAAAACCAGAAGGTGGGAAGGAGCTGAAATTCTACTTCACAATTTTCTAATTGCCAAACTTGGTGTATGTAAATAGCATCATATAGCAGCCAAATGCTCCTGTGACAACATTTGCTAATATTAGCAAGCAGAACAGCTAGCTTAACAAAAGGGTTGTTCACTTGCAGAAAATTTCAAAACACACACAAGCTGATCTCTTAAACTAAGATACTATTGTCTGAACCCTTCTGAAGTGGCTTTCTGTGGGTCATGAGTCAATAATTTAACTAAATGGAAGAAGTCCATTTTACTTGGGATAAAGGTTTATGAAAATCTCAAATGACTAAAATTTATGATTTTTCTCTTGAAGTGGGAGACTACCAGTCATGCCACCTCAAAGCAAGTTGAATCTCAGCTGGTGTCTTTTTTGAGTGAAGTTTGCATGTTTTCCACAGGCATGTGTGGATTTTTCTACAGGTAGACCAGTATCTTCTTACTGTACAAACAACATGCACATTAGCTTAATTGACAATTCTAAGATGATAACAGGAGTCAGTGCTTACATCGTTGTGTCTCTCTGTGTTGACCCAGTTATTGACTGGTGTCCTGTGTAGGGTGTACTCTAATTCTCACTGGTTGCAACTGGGATAGGCTTCAAACGCTGTCCCCTGTGACACTGAATAAAATTAAGCAGGTGCTTTGAAATGGATTCTAAATATTATTGCAGCATCTGTAGTTGAGATGGACAATAAAAAAATTTGTTGCAATTATAACCTTGGCATTACGATGCATGATGTAAACTGCTGTGGTGATTCAACTGTCTGATAACTCCTCAAATTTATAGAACTTTACACATATTTCCTTCATTAATGATGATTTATCAGACTTGCAACAGTTTCCTGTTTCTTCCACGGTAGCCTCCTATACTAATATTTTTGCTCTGAAGACACAGTAAAAGATAGATCACAGAGAACTCCTAATCATTGTTAATTATTTATTCCATTCACCTGACCTACAGTCACAAACTGAAAACTTATGAATGCATATAGTGGTTGTTGTGGGGTTCTTTTAACAATAAATCATTGTGATTTGTTTTATACACAAAAGCAAAATTAATCAAAAGCACAATCAAAAGCAGTTATGCAAATTCTACTGAACTTTAATCAAAACATCAGTTTTCTAATCAGACCTAAACAGGAAGTACCACAGTGAAAAGGCAACTGTGTCTTACCTTTACACCAAACATATGGAGCATATTATGGTGGTCCACACTTAAGCATTTCCCTATTAGTCTTGATGTGTGATTGCTGTAATGCAACCAAACAGTATGCCTGCAGCTGAGCACACTGCAGCTATTCTTCTCCTTCAACAACAGTACATTAATTTTGCTGTAGCATTTAAATCATCCAGCCACATACGCAGGGCCTGCTTTTCTACATGGTTCAAAACAAGATGTGTTTGAATTGTTTTCAGGTATTTTGGCTTTACCTCAGCTTGTACTAATAGTACTGATGGCATCAAGCCCCCAAACAGAGACTTTCTGTGTTGGTTGTTTGTTTCTTTTATTATTGCTTTTTTTCCTCTTTTTTTCACCCCTGCTGCCAGATTGTTTTAGGCAACCAAAACTTACTGGAAACAGGCTATGAAGCATCCACACTGAATAGTAGCACAAAGCTGCAAGTTGATGTGGTGGTCTCTCATGTATGTGGCTGTGTGTAAGGGAGTGAATGTGTGCGTGTGAAGGGAGAGGCCTAGTTCTGACTATACTGTGTCAAATTTGCAAGTAAAGAGCTGGTTCATCTTTCAGGTTCAAGTGCCTCAAGTGTGTATGGTTACTGTCAAACTGGTTTCAGTGGGCTTCATGTTTTCTTGAAGAAAATGATTGGACATATGAATAAGTTGTAATGAGCAGCAGTTAAAGCGAAAATTATTGTAAGTGGCCACTTAGACCACTTAAATCAGGGGTGCAGGAGTGATCCAGAGTGTAGTTTCAGGTTTGCAAACATCTTTTAAATTCGAAGGTGCTGCTCTGGACTCTCAGTGTCTGAGATTAACCTTTTTCTCAAGAGAAAACCAATATGACCAGATGTAATACTAAACGTAATAACAATAAATTGTCAGCCTATCGACCTAATTGACTGAAAGTTGACATAAGATCGTCTTTCCAGAAGCAAATAACTTTTTAACCGAGAACCTGTGTGTTGCTTTTTGTGCTCATATATTGGTGTGTGTGTGTACTCCTTAGGTATGGGATTATGAGTTAGAGAGGAGTGCAGAGCACTGGGCCCATTCCTGCCGATGGGAGCATGGACCGAGCCACATGTTGACACAAATAGGCCAAAATCTTGGAACGCACTGGGGCAGGTATGTATGAACAAGCAGTTCAATTATCTTTTTAAAAAACACTTAAAAGGATAATAATGTTTTAATAGGATCTCATTCCAATGCCATTACAAAGCTAGGGGACTTTAAAAGATTTTTATGTGGATTCATGTTCTGAATCCATATGTACATATAGATAATTCCTGACCCTATGGGCTAGATTTACATGTGTTAGGTGTCAGTGGTGTTCCTTATTATTAAAATTGAATTAAATGATGTCTGCTTCGTTTTTTTGTGAAAGTTTTTAGTGTTTGTTTTGTGTGTGTGTGTGTGTGTTTTAGTGAGAAGTTTTTTAAGTAGTAGCAGAGGTGCCAGCCTAACAATCCTCTGACTAATTATGTGTCTTCTCTTTAATTGTAGCAATTAAAGAGAAGCATCAGGCACATCTATTATTGGACTTTTAAGCATCATGTCAGTGTGACTCCTGCCTAACAAGGATACATTTGGATTTAAGTGTCTTTTCTCCTGCCTCTTTCATTGTTTGGAACATTTTTGGTCAAACTCATATTAAGGCAAGTGTGTCTAAAGTTGGTCCTCGAGGACCACTGTCCTGAAGGTTTTCATTGGTTATCTGCTCCAACACATCTGACTCAAATGGAATGGATCCAAAAGTCTATGAAGTTCTAGACAATGGCTCATTCATTCGAGTCAGAAAACCTGCAGGATTCTGGCCGTCGAGATTCAGAGCTGGACACCCCTGCTATTAGGGAATTAACTATGAAAATGTCGCATAAACTTTGCATCTAATGGACTTTTACTTCCACTTCTAAGGCATGGTGTTCTAAGCATGGTGTACAATAGAACACTGTTATAAAAGAAAATCACAAACTGTTATCCTCATATTTTGGCTTATGTAAACATTCTGGCTTCTTAAACAATAACCTAATATGAAGAACCATCACCAAGAAGAGGTCATACTCTTGGGTCTCCTTACACTTGTTGGAGGTCGTCTCACATTGCCAGAGTTCACACAATTAATATATATTTATCAATTTTGATAAACGAAACAAAGATGGAATTTGCATAATTGTTTCTTGTATTTAATTATTTTTCCTCTTTAATCAAGATTTGCTCCAGACTTGTCATGAGTCAGCTTGATGTTAAAGGATCCTAAGGCTACTTATGAGTAACTTAATCATTATTGTTGGTGTAAACTCTCTGGTTACCCAAATTTAAAATTTTAAGAGAAAAAGCATGGGCAATAAGAGTAAATTTGTGTGTAGAGTGATTTTGTATTTTCTATGTAAAGCAATCTCTAGCAAAAACAAAACTTTAATCAAGAAGATATTTCAACACATTAGTTACAGAACTGACTTGTCAGTTATTATGCAATTATTTACAATTACCTATACCTGTGCAGGGGCGATCCGCCCTGGATCATCTCTGCACTCCTGATTTAATTATACAATTAACTGAGATACAAATCTTTAATCACTTTAGTGACACTGGCATAGTCTCCTTTTTTTCTCATTAGTTTTACTTTTACTTAGAGATTGGTGTAGACTAAATAGAGCTAAAAGGAGACAGAATATGGAGCTTAAGATGGCCTTAAATATTTATAGTAATATCAGCTGTTTAAGTGTTTGTTATTAACATTCCAAACACTATGAGATGATAATGTTTTAGTGTTGTACAGCTCTTTGAAAAACTATTCATATTTCTTGAACATTTTCCTACATTACAACCACAAACTTGAATTTATTTTATTTGAATTTTATATGATAGACCAACACATTTTGAAGTGGAAAGAAAACTATACTTGGTTTAAGGCAGAAGTTAATCTTTTAGAAGGATAATCCCTAAACAAATGACCAGAGCTGAAATGAAATGGTTAAAAGCATACACAAAGCATTTTCATGTGCAAGGATGGTCCAGTCAAAGTACAGACCTGAATCCAAATGAGAATCTGTGGCAAGATGTTATATGATTAATCAACGTTCGCAACTATGCCCGTAATATGCCCATTTTTAGTGTATTGTATCAACAGAAAGAACCAATGCTCACTTGGGTTTTAAAATAGATGATTACTTTATTTGTAATAATTAGTTCAATATTAAACAAAATCAAGACCTTAAAAATATATAATATATCTCATTTGTGCCCCCCTTTCCCTGATCAGTGCCCCTACCTGGTCCCCCATCAAACTATACCCGCCACTGCATATCTGAAATATGAATCATTTCTATCACCTGTGTACTACTTTTTTTCAGAAAAGGTCCTGCTCTGATTTGTATCTCAGAACCTATTTATAATTTCTCTCACCACATTCATAACCCATAAATGATCAGAGCCGTGTCTCCAACATCTGCACAGCATCAATAATTTAGAGAAGACTCCCATTGCTTTCTTGTTTCTGTTTCACTTTTACTAGATATGTTAACCTGATCTATCTTTATAGATGTGTGTGTGGCATGCTAGCAACAAAAAAGTCGATCAGCTGATCACCGACAGTCCTCATGATTCACAACAGGAGAGGGAGGGGGAGAGGAGCCTGGCACTCTGCCTTGGGCAGACACAGAGACGACCAGTAATGTTAACAGTAATGTTTGTGTATATCGGCGAGTAAAGTTTCTTTCAATGCAGGAAAAGTTGGGGTGTTAAAACATTCTCATATCCCATGGATTTGACAGCCTCAAATCCATGCATAGAGCCAGTCTCACCTCCATGTCTCGCCGTCATTAATGACAGATGCTGCACATGTGTTACATGCATTAAAATTTTAATGCATTTAATTACATAAATTACTTATTGCTGATAACACATTATTTTTGATAGCCTTAATATAATATAATATAATATAATATAATATAATATAATATAATATAATATAATATAATATAATATAATATATAATTAGGACTGTCAAAAAAAACGGCGCTATCTAATTTATGTACTTAGATGCATTAATATATTTAACGCGGAGAGGCAAGATGGAAAAGATGAGCTGGCTGGCTCTATGGGTGGATTTAACAATAAATACAACATTAATGGAGCAACCCATGGATGTCAGCCCTGTGGAGAATGAGGGTGTTTTAACACAGTCAGAGGGTACCACACCCCACACTTTTTTTTTTTTACATATCCTGCATTTTGCACCAGTGTGTCTGCTCTAGTGGTTCTCTGGTTGTCTCCGTGTTTGTGCAGCAGCTGCTTCACCCCCTTCCTCTCATGTTGTTCCCTGAATCATGACGGCTTATGACAGTTGATCAGCTTTTCAATTTTGTTGCATTTATTTATAGTTCAGCTGAGAAGGAGGAAACTTGCGGTTCATAGTTCACACCGTCACATATTTACCCAAAGCATTGTTTTTGGCAGGACCTTCTCTAACACAGTAGTTGACTGGCGATAGACAGGATTTATACTTCAGCTATGCAGAGGCAGGTCCAGAAAGGTTTTGAAGAAAAAACTTGTAAAACTAACAGCCAATGATAAGGTTTACAACAGGTGTTTACTTTGGGTGATGCTGCTGTAGGACTTTTATCACTGCTGCATAAAAACCCTTACACTTAAGTGATAAAAGGAAAAATGTGTTTTTAGCCAGATCATCAGTTTTATTAGTTTCTGTTTAACTTCAGTTGTCACATCTGGTGTTTTATGACAGAAATTATCACCATGAAGACGGATGGTGAAAGGATGATGTATGAATTCTGCATCATGATCTAGAACATGGTAGAGATGATGCAGAAAAACAGAAAGAAGTATATTTCATGCTGCATTTACTGATCCTTGGACATCTGATGTTTACTCAAGGGGAGGTCAGTTAACACTAAATATTTGTAGCATTGTTTCATTCTGTTGATATGATACAGTACAAACAGGCAGATTTCAGGCATAGTCACGAATGGCGATTAATCATGATGAGTTAATTTGTTAGCTGTGATTATTCTGATTAAAAACTGTATTCATTTGATAGCTAATATAATATAGAATAACTAAATAAGCATATTAAATTTAGTAATTAGATAACACATGCCAACTGTAGGCTCCAATGCATTTAATATCCACTTACACGTTGACTTTGTTGGAAATCTCTGCCAAGCGCCACAGTGGGCGGGCAGATGCAGCTGCATTTCTTTTTTGGTCAGTTTCATGGTGATTTCGGGGCTCAATAATGACTTTGAAAGATTTGCTGTCGACATGCACACACTGGCTTAAAGAACACAGGGTTGTGATAGCTACTCAATAGCCGGTGCTTTTGAACCGACAACACAGATTAAGACATCAGAGGATTTAGCAACCTCGAGGACAGGCTTCATCACAGGAATAGTTAAACCTCCTTTTTGAAATACCACCCTGTTTTAGTTTGGTTTTGTTTATTGGAATGCCAGAGTGTTTGGTTGGAAATATACCATAACCTGTATTCCTGAAAATCATATTTTCCCATATTTTCCAGAAACATTAGGTGGCGACTTAATTATCATGGCAACTGGGTTGAACATCTACTTTTTCTGGAAGTTGCTCTGAGTCTTTTACTTTCTCCCAAAACAATCCAAGAAAATGTCTTGTGGAATCAATTACGTATGATGTAAAGCTGCTTGTAGGTATTTATTTCCCATAATATAGATATTTCTTTTTAGGTGATTTTGATGATAAAGTGCTGAATATTAAGAAGCATTTTTCTCTCCTTTTAGGGACAGACCGCCAACCTACCATGTCCAAGCTTGGTATGATGAGGTGCGGTATTACAGCTATCCATACTCACAGGAATGTAATCCACATTGTCCATTCAGATGTTCAGGACCTGTTTGTACACACTACACTCAGGTAAAGGACTATCATGTTACTTGACTGTAAGTTAAACATGCACTAGGGATTTTCATAGGCACTTCTTTTTTTATGGTTTATTCTAAGTTTTAGTGGGTGTCTTGTTTATATGGAGATGAGCCATGAAAACAGATAACTGACAGTGATCTTTTCCTTGATTATTGCTGATTACCCCAACCAAAATATCATGTTAAACTGTACCACAGATAGTTGAAATCTACCTGTACCTGTTCCATGTAATGTGAGAAGATAATTAAATTAAAAACCATTTATTATTGTTTGTTTGTTTTCAGTTGGTGTGGGCAACTACTAATCGTATTGGCTGTGCCATCAATGTATGTTACAACATGAATGTGTGGGGAATGATCTGGGCCAAAGCAGTCTATCTCGTCTGCAACTACTCTCCACCGTAAGTTTTTAACAAAAGCAGCATGTTAGAAGACCCAAAAAAATCCCAACAGAGAGGGACTGTAGCTAAACTATAGATTATTTTGGTTTTTAATTGTGGCAAACATGTGGTATCATGTTTTGTTTTTGGGTTCTTCTTGTTTTTCTCAGGGGAAACTGGTGGGGTCATGCTCCATACAAATATGGAACTCCCTGTTCTGCCTGTCCAGCCAGCTATGGTGGTGGCTGCAGGGACAACCTGTGCTATAATGGTAGGTTATGGATCAACTTGTGGTTTCCTAGAAGGTTTTAATCTTTTCTGATGTTTGTCCTTTTTCTGACTTGATCAAACCCACAATACTGTGCAATTTTGCTGCAACTTTAATTATAAAATCATTTCTATTTTTAAGGGGGTGTTGAAAGGCGTCCAGCCTCAGAGACTGAAGAGACCAACTACATTGAACCTGAACCAGTTAGGGACAGAGAACCCCAAACAAGGACCCAGACGCCAAATCCATCAACCAGTGACAAAGTTGAGAGAAACCAAGTTGTCAGCACAGAGCAGATGTGTAAGATGCCTTCCATAATTCTTTTTCCTTGATTAACACATTTATAAATAAATTAAATGCATTTTGATTATTATTTTATTTTTTGTTTGTTTATACTTAAGCCCAACAGGTCGACTGTGAGACCAAGCTGAGAGATCGCTGCAAGGGAACAACGTGCAACAGGTAGATACTGATTGGAAGTGTGGTCAACCTCTGACTAGCATCAGCTATTAGTAGTATTTCTTACATGTGCTATATTTAAATAATTACATCAATGCACTAATGCTGTTCACTTCAATCTGGCCTCCATCCGTAGATATGAGTGTCCACCTGGATGCTTTGACAGACCAGGAAAAGTAGTAGGGACTGCATACTATGACATGGTAAATGATCAGTTATAGCAGACTCCAATGTATTAATTGCATTCACAGATAAAATGTATGAGAAGACAATGCCTGTTTTGTAAAAATCTTTTAGCAATCCAGTGTGTGTGGAGCTGGACTACACTCTGGAGTCATTGATAATGATGGAGGATGGTTGGATGTGACCCGACTGGGCAGAAAACAGCAATTTATGAAATCATACAAGAATGGTATCCAGTCTATTGGGTATGAATCAGACCTTGTATATGATTATTTACATATACAAATTTAGCCTCTGTGGTGTGTTGCTGTTCCACCATTACCATAACCATGTATGATTCTGTTTAAATTTTCAGGAAAAACAGAAGTGCAAATTCCTTCAAAGTACAGTCAGTCCCAGGTAAGAAATACAGTTCAAAGTCACATTTCTCTTTGTAAGGTTGTCTTTATAAATGAATACTGCAAGATCTTTGCTTTCTGTGCTTTGTCTAATTTGTTTCCCAGTCAAGGCAGTAACATGCGATACCACGGTGGCGCTCTTCTGTCCTTTCAAGAAGCCTGCTCGACACTGTCCCAGGTAACAAAACACGGCTAGAACTGCTGGATTCTGACTTAAAATAATACATCATTATTACTAACATCACTAGTGAGAGGTTGTTATGTTTTCCATCCATACTTGAATTTTTCACTTCACAAATACAGGGTGTGCAGAATTATTAGGCAAGTTGTATTTTTGAGGATTAATTTTATTATAGAACAACTACTATGTTCGCAATGAACACAAAAGACTCATAAATATCAAAGCTGAATATTTTTGGAAGTTGGAGTGGGGCTTTTTTAGTTTTAGTATCTTAGGAGGATATCTTTGTATGCAGGTGACTATTACTGTGCATAATTATTAGGCAACTTAACAAAAACCAAATATATACCCATTTCACTTATTTATTTTCACCAGGGAAACCAATATAACAACTCAAAATTTACAAATATACATTTCTGGCATTCAAAAACAGAACAAAAACAAATCAGTGACCAATATAACCACCTTTCTTTGCGAGGACACTCAAAAGCCTGCCATCCATAGATTCTGTCAGTGTCTTGATCGGTTCACGATCAACATTGCGTGCAGCAGCAACCACAGCCTCCCAGACACTGTTCAGAGAGGTGTACTGTTTTCCCTCCCTGTAGATCTCACATTTGATGAGGGACCACAGGTTCTCTATGGGGTTAAGATCAGGTGAACAAGGAGGCCATGTCATTATTTTTTCTTCTTTTAGACCTTTTCTGGCCAGCCACGCAGTGGAGTACTTGGATGTGTGTGATGGAGCATTGTCCTGCATGAAAATCATGTTTTTCTTGAACGATGCTGACTTCTTCCTGTACCACTGCTTGAAGAAGGTGTCTTCCAGAAACTGGCAGTAGGACTAGGAGTTGAGCTTGACTTCATTCTCAACCCGAAAAGGTCCCACAAGCTCATCTTGGATGATACCAGCCCATACCAGTATCCCACCTCCACCTTGCTGGCGTCTGAGTCGGAGTGGAGCTCTCTGCCCTGTACTGATCCAGCCATGGGCCCATCCATCTGGCCCATCAAGACTCACTCTCATTTCATCAGTCCACGCTTGATTGTTCGATGATCACTCCTCAAAAGCTTGGCAATTTTAAGAGTGCTGCATCCCTCTGCAAGACATCTCACTATTTTTGACTTTTCAGAGTACGTCAAATCTCTCTTCTGACCCATTTTGCCAAAGGAATGGAAGTTGCCTAATAATTATGCACACCTGATATAGGGTGTTGATGTCATTAGACCACACCCCTTCTCATTACAGAGATGCACATCACCTGATATGCTTAATTGGTAGTAGGCTTTCAAGCCTGTACTGGTTGGAGTAGAACAACATGCATAAAGAGGATGATCTGATCAAAATACTCATTTGCCTAATAATTCTGCACACAGTGTAGTGTGTGCCTTTCCAGTCTTTTACTCACACTAGCTCATAAACTGTTAATGAAAAGTGATGCTAAATTCTACAAAATTAAGCCAGTGCTCATGTTTTCTCAACTGACACAAGCTCCTCTGATTGCAAAAAGAAGTCAGGGTGTATTGCAGCCTCTCAGAAAGTGATCACATTATTTCTTTCTTCAGTAAACATTCTCCAAGCTGTTTTTATTACTACTCTACTCTATTCAACAGATCACTGTGTTTATTTTATGATTATAAACCCACTTTATGTTTTAGGGGCAATCTTGAGACGTACAAATCACTACTGTTACATTTAGGGTGTAAAGGACAAGAATCACAAATAGTCAATACCCAAAGCTTTAAAAGAACAATGACTGATGTTAATGTGGCTATGTCTATTTGTAAATATGCTAGTGGTATTTCCCAGTAATTGCTCCATCCAACATAGTATCAATGTAAAAAGCTTTTATTGCACACATCTCTCCAACAACAGTTATAAGAAACCTGGGTCTCATGTGATGAATATTCATTCTTTCCTGACCGTATTTCCACTGTCTTGTGTTTGTTGGTCACGTTGCATTGAATTTTTAAAACATAAGAATAATTAGACCATATTTCACAAGGGTGTCATCCTGTTCTACTTATTTCACCAAAGTAATCAAGTTTTATATGGAAAACCAAAACTTGTGATTTTCTTTTTTCAGGTTGTATTGTCCCAGGAACTGTTTGTATGACAGTCAAGCCCGAGTCACTGGGACAAAATACTACTTAGATGTGAGTGTTTTCATACATGTTTATAACTACCTTTTATGGTGCATTCATTCTATTTGTTCCTCTTTAATTAACCAGATCTGCTTCTATTCAAAGGACAGTTCATTTGTGCAGTGTAACGCCCATTCCCACTCTGGCGCGAAACAAACTTGTGACCTCTGGCCTGCTTGAAAACCAGGGTCTTGGTTCACTTGCAAAAGAACCCTGGTGCAGTTCACTTAATGTGTGAAAGCAAATGAACTGCGCAGTTAACCAGGAAGTGATGTAGAGCACATTCGGCTTATGTACAGAGCAACATGATGGAGAGCTTACTGCCTCACCTTTTGCTCATACTGGGCAGCATCTTGGGAAAATCATATAAATTGTAGAAATACAAACCCCAAGACTGAATGTGGTGTTGCTCCATTGTTTGCTTAAGTTGAACAAACCGGCTAAAGGGGAAATTTAGTTTTTTCTACTGGCCAATCAATGAGCCAGATTTTCTTAGTTATCCTGCTTGTTGTCTTTTTGGTTTTTCTGGGTAGTACCACTTCCAAACAAGTACCTGTTGTAACTGTGTAACAACATCCAGGCGGTTCGGTCCGCTTAAATAAAGTGCAGTGTGAAAGCAAACCAGATCAAATGAATTTGCAGCATTTCTTTGCGTTCCCAAGTCCCCCAGACTTTCCTGTTGTGAATGGCTGTTCACTGATATTGGACATGTTGTGTTTTTCTAGCAGCACAATTCCTTTTCTGCAGGAATTGTGAGAATCAGCTTAGTCAATGACCAATTATACTTAGTTTTTTCACATGAAATCCTAGTATGTGTTTTACTCTGTATAGTAAATAAGTTTTGCCTAGGGTTTAAACATCTAGTTATTTTCTTTGGTCTGTTCTATCCAGAAATCTAGCATCTGCAGAGCAGCTATTCATGCAGGAGTGATCCAGAATGAATCAGGCGGTTACCTTGACGTGATGCCAGTGGACAAAAGGCAGCAGTATAGTGGCAGTTACCAGAACGGCATCACCTCTGAGAGGTAACACTTTACTGTTCCTTAACTAAACAGTGTGTATATGTTATGTGAATGTTGACTGATATCAAGATGGGCTCTTTTCTGCAGTGGTTTGTATAACCCATCTTCTCATTCAAACTTATTTTTTTTCTGCTTTTCCTTTTTGCAGTCTACTGAATCCCACAGGAGGAAAAGCCTTCAGAGTTTTTGCAGTCATCTGAATAAACACTCCCAAAGGACAATGTACCATCAGACATGGCCACTTCATATCCAACAAGCCCACCCATTACGAAGTCAGAGGCTATAATTATGTTACTTTCTGCAGTAAATAAATCAGTTTTTCTGACTCAGACAAAGTTTCCCATGCCTTTTCTCAAGGCTTCACCTCTTCAGTCATCACTGAATCACTGCCCAATAAGAGTTTAGGAAAATATATTTGGTGAATTGAGGTCTTTTGCCATAAATTTTGAGAACTGACCATAATATACACATACAGTATGCCTGCCAAGGTAGACGTAATATCATTACATCATGTTTTTTACAGGTTAAAAATAAATACCACCAGACTGAAAACAATGCCAAGCAGCAATTTTAGAGCTTGAAGGTAAAAGTCTGATATCAGAGTTTTTGGCGGATAATTCAAGATAAATTACATTTACATGTAAAGATGCAGCAGGTTAATGAAGGGGATCTGTACTCTACTGACACCAAAAAAAGAAATTAAGTCATAACAGGATTAAAATATGGCTGATGCTGCTGTTAAATCAGACCATAAGTGTAAACCGTTTTTAAGTTTAAAAATGTTGGATCGTCAAGTTACTTGGATTTTTTTTTTTTTTTTTGTTGTTGTTGTTCTTGGAACATTTTTCTTTTCCATATTTCATGATTGAAACTGGTTTATTTCCCTCCAAGTGTGTAGCCTATACAGTCTTTGAAATCTCATTTTTTACTGGTTATCGTAATGAAATTCATTCTCACAAATTACCTAAATGCAAAGGTTAAATTGTCAGAAATGCATTAATTTTTTGCAAATTTAATTCTGTTTGCTCTGATGAGGAATGGACTCAAAAGATGTGTGTAATGTCGAAGAAATTAGGCCATATTTGTCCTCTGGTGTCTCATCTGAAGTACCAGGGATGTGAAAGAATAGTGCAAAGTCTTTCTTTAAATAACACTGAGTATGGTAAAGACCTGCACAGACTTCATGTGTGGCTACAGGCACAAACTGCAGTAAAGCAACAAGGCAGGTCATTGTATATGTTTGTAAATACTAATGTTGTAAATAATGCTGAAGCCATGCTTGTTGCTGTTGCATTTTTATTTACTTTTGTAACATTTTTTACCAGCTATACAAAATAAATAAGCAATAAATGGGATGAAATAAAGCGACACAACATCTGCTTGCAAAGACATATACTGGCCATTCATATTTTTACTTGTTTATTTTATATAAAGAACAAAATTCACAGCAATGTCACAATATTCATATGTTTGTAAATATTGTCTGTAACATATGTTTTTTTCTTAGCTTTTGTTTATACATTTATATCTGGCTGGCCAGGTATGTGCATCAAAAATAAAATACTTAAAATTGAACATGTCATTGTGTGATTTGTCATTACAACACCGATTTGAACAAATTCAAGATTAACAAGTATAATATAATTAACATGTATAATATAATGTATAAAGACTGCTGTTGACATTTGATGCTGATGCTTTTATCCAGTAGCATTAAGGTTAAGAGTCTTGCTTAAGGACCCAGCTGGAAGGTGTTATTATTCGTCCCCTGGGGGAATCAAACTAACTGAGCTATCCAGTCACCTAAAAGTTCCCTCTGGGATTAGTGACAAGATGCAGACATTGTTTGTTGTTTTGTCACTTTTACTCCAGTATGATGTTGAAATTTCAAGGTAGTTGCGGAATTGAAGGTATTCATATCTGACTGCGTAAACTCAATTATATTTAATGACGTAGAAGAATTCAAGGTAAAGAAACTTACTTGTCAAAGTCAGGTTCCACTGAGATTTGAACTCAGATTCCTGGATTCAGAGTCCAGAGTGCTAACCATTACACCATGGAACCTCAGAACATGAGTTACCAAGAGGCTGAACAATTGTTAAATGCAGCTGAGCAGATTTTTCTCATTTTATCTATAAGGGACAATGTACAATTTAAAACACAAATGTTGTCATTTGATGCATTGTACCATAGTTAGCCTTAGTTTAATTTACATCTGCAGTGCCCTGGCAGGGCACACTAAAAAAACATACAAATACCACATATGTCCCTCCCCCACCCATATCCATAAGGTTATGGATATGGGTGGTTTTTTAAAACAGTTTCAGCTGAGATTTAAAATGGTTCATGAAGCTTGAGCTTTTTATATTGTCACTTAGTGTATTTCACTGTGTAGTGGCTTTAAAAGAAAAGGCAGATGGTCCAAAAGTTGTGTGGCAGAAAGGTACATTACAGTTATATATTGAAGTTATTCTGGTGGTTCTTACAGAACAAGCAGGGTAATAGCAGACAAAATCCAGTAAACATGCAGGGGCCAGGCCGTTTAAGATCTGATACACTAAAATCAACATTAAAAATAGTCTAAAATTTTCTAAACTCAGTAGGTTTCATCTGGAGTCCTTTCAGGAGTTAAAGGTTACCATCTTGTCCCTGGTTTATAAACCAACATTAAACCAACATCAAGACTGACACAGACTTCTTTTTGTGCACACTAAGGCATACTATGTAAACATATGTCCGTACAACTTTTAGATAGCCTGAGGACTCTGCATTCAAATTTCAACAACGTCTCAAAGTCAGCTGCAGATGAAACTCTGGAGAGAGCTTTTTTTTAAAAAAAAAAAAAATCTGTAGGTGTTTCCAGGAACTGAAGGGAATGCAGAGGACAGAGAAAGCAGCCTGTTCAAGGTCCAAGAGGAGATCTTATCTAGCAGTCAACCTTTTAAATTTCAATTGAAGTGAAAAGAAAAAAATATCATAACCAACTAAAACATGTCCAAATATCTAGTATATAAAAGTAATTAAAAAAAAGTCCAATTTATGTTAATTTCAGAAAATTTGAGATTTGATCTTTTCTATGCATTTTTCTGCAATGTTCTTTATCACCTCTGTTCCTACATCTTTAATCTTTGATCTCAGTTCTGGGAGTTAAGTGATGTAAAAGCACTCATGCCCACTTGCTGTGCCACTGGCCACATATACAAAGACCAACTTTGTATTTAGTTGATCTGAGTCCCTCATCTTCCCAGGATGCATTTCCTCTCCTTCCTCTGGACTGGCACAGATGTGCTGAGGCTCCAGTCCAGCTCTGTTACTTCTTAACACACATGAAGAACTGCAAACACACAAAAGGAGTGCACAAATATACATGATGCTGCACATTTAGAGAAGAAACTTGATAATACTTTGCAAACTTTTAAATTCATGTAACCTGGATATTTACAAGGAGATCACTTCGAACTGACCAGTTTGTCACATGACTGCTGAAAGTAGACATTACAGCTCTCTGAATATACTGCAAATCACATAAAGAAACTGAGATTAAAATATGTAAACTGGGTTTGGGCCAGGTTTCCTGGAGAAAAGTGGCAAGCATCGCAATAATGTTAAAATTCACAGGGCCCCGTTGCAGAGGCGGTCATTGGCACTAGACCTTTGTGTAGTGCTCTGGCCAGTTACCCAGCCAGTAAGTCTGTCAAACACAGTCATCCAATCAGTCAGCTTTCATACCAGTTAAATACTGTTATTTGGTTATTTACAGATCATTACAACAAAAAATCTGTCTGTTTAGTCACTCCATCATGTTGTAAGTCTAGCAAAGGTTTTATGTGGGGTTTTGGTATTTGGGCTCTTTTAATCCAGCAGAGGTTAACTATTTTAATAAGATGTCTATGAGGGTGTCAGCACAGAGAATAAACAGGGACACTGTTGGGATATGTTTGAAGTCCTTCATCTTGGTATGTTGAAATTGCATGTAATTAATGCACTGAGCGCCTCTCTTTACTCTTCTTTCTTAATTCTTTATGTATAATCAAGTATATTAGATTATTGTCATCAGCTTGTGTTCCTCCTTTTTCTGCTTCAGCAGGCTTTTTTTTTATTCTTTCCTGTTATAAATTAGCTTTGTAGTAACACGATTATTATGAACTGAGCAAGAGTGGATTACACTTTTAATTTAATTTAAGTTGATTGTATATTATTTTTATTTTTGTATTTATTCAGTATAGTGAAAGTAGATTAAACATTTAAAATAATACAGAAAAGAAGATGAAAAAAGGCTAAGCTAGTAGCTTATTAAACACCCACCCATTACCAAAACAATGTTACCAGATTTACATTAACAACACAATTAACACTGAAGAAAATATTTACAACGTCACCACCATTGATAGTAACTTGTGAAAATATTACACACAACAAGATCTTTAGCATTTCATTTTTCATGACACTTTATTATATTATTATTATTATTTATTATATTTGTATCATTTATGTACTTTCTTTTAAATTATTTCAAAGTAGAACTCATTTTTAAGTCATTAGAACAACTGTCCACAGTTTGACACCAATGACAGATATACAATAAATCTTAATATTTGTCCGTACCTTGGGTTTGCTAAACATTTAATTTCCTCTAAGTTCATAACATTTCTCCCTCTTTTTAAACAGCTTCTGAACACAGAATGGCAACTGTTTATTATTGACTTTATACATAATTTGAAATGTGTTGTAATCTACTAGATCTCTACAAATCAGTATGTGTAATTGAATAAATAGTTTATAGATTTTTTTTTTTTACTAATTATACGCATGGCCTTCTTTTGTAGTAAGAAAACTGAATTTGTATGTGTGAAAAGTCCTTCCCCAAATCCCTACACAATAGGTCATAAATGGAACAATCAGTGAGTTATATGAAATAAAATATCTCTGACACAGGTAGTCCTTTACTTTGTACAGTATTGCAATAGATTTTGACATCTTGGTTTTGACATCATTTAGATGTGATTTCCAGTTTAACTTAATTTTTGTAACTATGTCAATTTCATGATTACTTATTTTCATTTCTTTTAAACTATTTGATCTAAGTTTTACAAATATAACACATTTTCTTTTTCCAAAGTGAATAAATCATTTGTTGACAACAAACCACTGGTTAACTAACTCAAACTCATTTTCCAGTAACCGTAAGTGAATTGGAGCTTGTCTTTAGAATTGCCTTGAGATGGCTGTCGAAAATTGGCACTGTACAAATTGAATTGAATTGAATTGAACTGAATTGAATTGAATTGAGGCACTGTGACCTGTCCAGGGTTTTGTTGCGTTGGGAAAAGGGGATATTAAATAGACAATGGATGTATGGATGCATTAAAATAAACTGCTGTGCATCCTTATTTGTAGTCGCAGCTCATCTCATGACTTTTTAAAATAATGCCTGTTAGTCTGTCCCAGGAAATCCATGAGTTTTTACTCTACGGGAAACCAAGAGTCTTTTCATAGCATATGAATAAATAGCGCTGGTGGGTATTTGTGTAGGTCTAACGACATACTCCACTGTTGCCAGTTTTAGCGATAAAGCCTTTCTGATTGTGTGTGTTGGTCAGTAAAATACAGAAACGTCAAATGGACATAGCAATTATGGGGGTTTTTGAGATATGGTTGAAATTTGAACACAGCTGGTCATGTCTTAAACACACCGGCATGCGTGTGTAAATGTGTGTGTGTTTTTGTATGCATACACCTCTGAGGACAAATGTGTAATTGTGCATGTGTAAAAATGAAGCACTTTCTAAATATGACTCATGCAATCACTCTCATGCTTTACGGCCGACTGTGCTGGTGGTTAACTCCTGGGTGGACACACACCACGCATGTGGGTTAACAATCACTGTGGGACTGGATGAGAAAAAAATTTAAATGTGTGTGTGTGTGTGTGTGGTTGGACTACCTCCTCTCAGCCGTCCACCACTCATAGATTTAGATGATGTTATTATTTCAGCATAGTTAGCAGCTGTGTTTTTGGTGGTATAACATGGTAATCATCTCTCCACTGCGGGCTTTTCTGATGGTTAAGGCATATTTATAACTGTGGACTGTTTTACTCTACTTTCTCATGACAGAAAACAGATCTGGAAGTTTCTCAGAGTCATATTTGGTTAGTCTTTGTGTCAGTCAGTTTGCTCTGATAGCCATTTGATGGTTCTCTTTGTGCAATAGCTTGTTTCAGACAATAAAGGAAAACATTGAAACAATTAACTCCTGGAATCCATAAAGTCTTTACATGTACTTAGAAGGTGTGCTTAAGGTGAGTTTTGCATGTTTTAAAGAGAGCTGGTTTTGGGGGTAAGATTTAGACAAAATCACAGGCTTGGGTTTAAGAAAACATTATGGTTTGACCTGCAATATACACTCAGCGGCCACTGTATTAGGTACACCTTACTAGGTTAGACCCCCTTTTACCTTCAGAACTGCCTAATTTTTTTGTGGCGTATATTCAACAAGGTGTTTGAAACATCCCTCAGGAATTTTAGCCCATACTGACATAACAGCATTACACAGTTCCTGCATATTTGTCAGCTGCACATCCATGATGAGAATTTCCGGTTCCACCACATCCCAAAGGTGCTCTGTTGGTTTAAGATCTGGTGACTGGAGGTCATTGGAGTGCAGTGAACTCATTGTCATTTTCAAGAAACCAGTTGGAGATGATTGCAGCTTTGTGACATGGTGCATTATCCTGCTGGAAGAAGACATCTGTGGTCATAAAGCATGGATCACCAACTCTGTTCCTCGAGGGCCTCTGTCTGAAGGTATTGAATGTTTCTCTACTGCAACACACCAGATTTTTAAAAAAGGGTCATTAAAAGACTTGTGCAGAACTTGACAACAAGCTGTTGGAGATCCACTTCATTTGAATCAGGTGTTGCAGTAGAGAATCATTCAATACCTGCAGGACACCAGCCCTCAAGGACTGGAGCTGGTGATCCCTGTCATAAAGGGATGGACATGGTTGGCAACAAAACTCAGGTGGACTATAATGATGCTTGATTCATACTAAGGGCTCCAAATGTTAGTGTAGCTTCTCAGTCATCTAGGTCATAATAATTGTAAGAGCTTGTTTAATGGCAACTTCTTCCAAACGATCTTCCAAAAGGTTTCTTCATTGACCATTACCATTACCCAGGGCAAGATATGCCTCATCATATTTTGTTGTCTTTTATTTATTCTGAAATCTCTATTGTTGAGTCATCATCCTTTACCCATTGGTACTTTCACAAATTTGTCCATGTTTTGCTAGCAGTGCAAAAACTGCTGGCATAACTCTTAGCTTTAAACCATCCCTCATGCTTGACAATGTCTGTTTCTTGCCTACTTCAGCTGGCTTTGACCAAACAGCCATCCTGCTTAAATGAGCCCTAAAGTCACCCATCAGGTTGTGATTTGATACTCAGCATGCACATTTTTACAACTCAAGTGACAGTTTTATTTATGCTTCACTATTTAATTCATACATATTACACATTATTCCCCTCATTCATCATTTTCCACCTCATACTTCCTCTGTCTCCACAGTGTGGAGTTGCCTGTCTTGTCTGTCTTATTTCAAATTGCTGACACAAAGACGAGCACTGATTTGATTTCATCCCTTGTAGATTTATTTTCCTGCATGTTAAAAGTGTTTAGAGGATTATTAATTCTGGCTTCACCAGTGCTCCATCACTCCCACCCACTAAACACACTCACACACATTCGGATCCCAAACTCAAATTATGGGATTGGCATCCCTCTCCCCCTGTTTTGTTGGTAACCCACACACAGACCTCCATTGCCAGCAGAGTGTGGCAGAGGGTCACTGTTACCCACAAGGCAACAAGATTCACAGACTCACTTCTTACCCTCTTATCCTTTGCTGTTGGTCCCTGCTAAAAAGCAAAATTTTCCACTCCAACCAAAAATAGTTGTATGACTGCCGGCCATAGCTGCCTGGTGCCCTCCTGTCGGTTATGGTGGGTTGAGTACACACATGAAATCTTAGTAGTTAGAGAATTCATTAATTTGTTTATTTCTTTTTCACAGTGATGAAAGACAGCTAGTTTTTGGGCAAGTCTGCAAGAGAAAGGCTGAGAAGATGTGGGATGAAATAAGTGAAAATATTACGGATGTTCTAGGTATTACTACTCATAGCATGAGTGGGTGTGTCCTAAAAAAAAGAAAAATAAAAAAAAAAAAAAAAAAAAAAAAGAAGGGATGGAGACAGTAAGTTCTGTATCCTCTTCAGTGCTACTATGGAATACATTAAATTGTCAAATATCTGGTTTATTATTCAATGAAAAGCTAATAAATAGTATATTTCAAGGAATAAATGGCCACATTGGCGTCTTCCCTAGCGCTAACAGCTCTATGTCACATTTATTTCACCTGAAAAGACCCTTCATAAAAGCACATTTGAGTTTTTCCTCTTGATTTTTTTCATCTTAGTAACTTTTTTTCAACATTAAGTTTGCAACATTTTAAAAGTATTATTTACAGTAGTGGTTATCTTGAAACACAGCCTTTCAAACATTGTACCCTCTCTTTATGGTCACAGAGGGATGTCAGAACATGAAGTCAAATTTACAACCTTGACATCAGCTCTAACAAAAAGGCCTCAGTGTTTACTATACAGACTTCCTTCTGAGGAAACTTTAATTAAAAAAAGAAACATCTTGGGCTTCCGGTCGGAACCATGAACATGGCGACAGCATAGGAACACAGCTCCCCGACATTATGCAGTAATAATGCCCCGTACGGTTTAAATGTGAGTGTTTCAAGGACAACGAGTGAATAAATTACCGGGGGCAGGGATTATGACTAAAGGAAGACCAAAAAAGACGACATACGAAGCGGGGAAGAACGCGAAAGACGACAGCAAACACGATAAGCTAACATCGGAGCTAGCAAACTTAGCAGCTGAAGCTATCCCCGTGCTGGCGGAGGCGCATCGGGAGACACCGGGGCAAGTGGCTGAAAGCATGGCGGACTTAGATACGGTGTTGCGGGAGATAAGAGAGTTTCGCCGGGAAAATGCAGCTAGTCTTAAAGACATAAGAGAAGAAATCACGAAAACGAATGGCAGACTTGACGAGGCAGAAAGGCGCATAGTCGAAGCGGAAGACCGTGTTCAGAGCGTGGAGGAAGCTACACTGGAGCTGCTTAAACTTCAAAAGAGATTTGAGGAGAAGCTGATAGACCAAGAAGGGCGTGCCAGGAGAGAAAATATAAGACTGCACGGGGTTAAAGAGGGGGCTGAGGACAACACGGAGTCAATGGCTGACTTTGTAAAAAACCTGCTGAGGGAACAACTAGAATTGCCACAGTCATTCGCACTCAATATCGAGAGGGCTCACAGAGCGCTGTCAGCACGCCCTCCAAGTGATGCCCCTCCGCGGTCGATTGTTGTTAAACTGCTGAGTTACAGATGCAAAGAAGAAATCATCAAGCTGGCTTGGGAAAAGAAAGGGTTTTTGTACGAAGGGCGGCGGGTTATTGTGGATCATGATTATGCTCCCGAGATTATGAAGAGGCGTAAGGAATATATCGAGGCAAAGAAGATCCTGAAAGAGAAAAAGATTCGTTTTCAGACTCCATTTCCGGCGAAGCTCCGTGTCTTCTATGAGGGTGACACACGGACTTATAACACGGCGACGGAGGCAACCAAGGACATGGTAGAGAGAGGATTTCAGGTGAGAGTCATCAAACCAGCAGACGACCCGATGGAGAGGATACGGAGACAGATGTGGCGTCGAGCTGAAGCAGCGGATAAACCGGACGGGACGACATCAATGGGATAACTGAGAGTTCCCTTCCTTTTAAGTAATGGTCATGTCGGGACTGTTTTTCTTTTATGTTAATTTTCTTGAAAATATTGGACAAATGAACAGGGCCAAAGTAGGCCAAAAGGGCCCCTGGCCTTCATGGTCCAGGGTCTATCCCTTAGAGCTAGGAGTTGGCTCAGAAAAGGTCAAGTTTTGGACCTCTTGTTTGGAAGTTGTTATTGATAAGGTTCGATTGTTTATTTCATTGTTCTCGTTCTTAATGTTTAAGTGTTGTAGCAAATGGGGTGGAAGGACAAGTAGGAGGGAATAGATAAGTTAAAATATAGAAAATGACTACTATTAAAATTGCCTCATATAATGTCAACGGAGTACTCAACCCGATAAAAAGGAGCAAGATAATTAGTAAAATGAAGAAGGAGAAGGTAGAAGTGCTCTTTTTACAGGAGACCCATTTAACTGACAAAGAGCATGACAAATTAAAAAGGAATGGTTATAACCAGGAGTTTTCAGCGTCATATAAATCTGGACATAGAAGAGGGGTGGCTATATTGATATCAAATAAACTCTGTTTTGAGAGACTGAGAGTGGTAAAAGACAAAGAAGGTAGATACATTCTAGTGACGGGTCGATTGGAAGGAGAACTAGTCACACTACTTAATGTTTATGCGCCTCCGGGATCAGACTGGGATTTCTTTAAGCAATTGTTTAACATAATGGCAACAGAGGTAGAGGGTATTTTCATTGGGGGAGGAGACCTCAACCAAAGACTTAATCCACAATTAGACTCTTCTGGGAAAATTGTGCAAAAAAGTGTCACGGGGAAAAAAATCTGTAAAATGATGTCTGAGCTTGGAATTTTAGATATATGGAGAGAACTTAATCCTACTGGAAAAGACTACACATATTTTTCTGCGCCCCATGTTCTGTACTCAAGAATTGATTATTTCTTGATTTATAATAGAGATCGATACAGGGTGGTAAGTTGCGAGTTTGGAGTAAGGGACTTGTCCGATCATAGTCCGGTGTATTTAAAAATGCACCTGGAGAACGAAAAGAAAACTACATTATGGAGACTTAACTCAAACTTATTAAATGGTCGCATGAGGGAAGAAATTGAGAAAGAAATTCAGGAGTACGTGGATGACAATGATAATGGGGAGGTGTGCCCGTCCGTTCTGTGGGATGCTTGTAAGGCGGTAATGAGAGGGAAACTAATAGCTAGATCTTCATACTTGAAAAAGAAAAGACAGGAAAAGTTGAAATCATTGCAGGCTGATTTAGAAAAGATTGAAAGGGAACATAAAAATACATTAGATAAGGAAAAATGTACCGAGATTAAAAAGAAAAGGGCAGAGATAAATGACATCTTAACACAAGAAATTCAGAATAAACTGATCTTCTCCAAACAAAGAAATTATGAGGCCGGAAGTAAATCTGCGAAACTGTTAGCATATAGGCTTAAAAAACAACAAGCAACGAGAAACGTTTACAAAATGAGAGACCCACAAACGAAGAAATTGGTGTATAAAACAGGAGAAATTCATAAATGTTTTGAACTCTATTATAGACAATTGTATGCTAAAATGAACCATGATAATGAATTACAGATAGATAGTTTTTTGGAAAGGCTAAATTTACCACAGGTAACAGAAGAACAAAATGCTGCTCTAATATCGGAGATAACTATGGAAGAAATAAATACGGCAATTTCTAAACTCAAGAATAATAAGAGCCCTGGAGCTGATGGATACATCTCGGAATGGTATAAGATCTACAGACACAAACTATTACCATTACTACATAGGACTTTTAATTGGATACTACAAGGAGGAGGGATTCCTAATTCATGGAAAGAGGGAATTATTTCTGTAATTGCGAAGGAAGGAAAGGATGAAACCAATTGTTCCAACTATAGACCTATAAGTGTACTCAACATAGACTATAGACTCTTCACAGCAATCTTAGCAAGGCGAATAGAGAAAATTTTGCCAGATATCATAAGTTTGGATCAAACAGGCTTTATCAAACGTCGCCAGACACATGATAATATCCGCTGGACCTTACATATAATGCAGTATATATCAAATAATAAGTTAGAAGCACTGATAATGGGGATTGATGCAGAAAAAGCTTTTGACTCAGTTAGGTGGGAATTCTTATATAGGGATATGAAGAAGTTTAATTTCCATGAAACTAGTATTAAGTTATTGCAGGCCTTATATGCAAATCCTACAGCAAGGATTAAAGTCAATGGAAGTTTGTCCAACGCAATCACACTAGAACGAGGCTGCCGACAAGGGTGTTCGGTTAGCCCATTACTTTTTGCCATCTTCCTGGAACCCTTGAGCCAGTGGATAAAACAGCATGAGGTTATAAAAGGTATAGTTATTGCGGGACAAGAGCATAAAATAGCCTTGTTTGCGGACGACATCTTCATTTATCTTGAAAAACCCAACGCATCGTTACCTACACTTATGACCGTCTTTGGGGAATTTGGGAGGCTATCTGGGTATAAAATTAACATACAAAAAACTCAAGTCATCACCTTTAATTACGAACCAAATCAGGCTATTGAACAGAATTAGAAAATTAAGTGGGGACAGAAATCAATGAAGTATTTAGGTATAAACCTAACACAAGATTTGGGACAGTTGAAATCATCTAATTATACTCAGTTAATATCGAAAATAAAAGCCGATTTGGGAAAATGGAGCTTAATCCCTTTTTTAAGTCTAACATCAAGAGTAGAGATAATTAAAATGAATGTTCTTCCCCGGCTGCTATATGTATTTCAGACTCTTCCAGTTGAAGTGACGGAGACAGAATTTAAAGAATGGGATAAAATGATTTCCAGATATGTCTGGCAAGGCATGAGGCCAAGAATCAAATATAGAACAATGCAGTTATCAAAGGGAAAGGGAGGACTGGCATTGCCGTGTCTGAAGAGCTATTACTATGCCGCACAGCTCAAAGTGTTGTTGCACCTATGTGACCCCGATTATCTTGCAAAATGGAAGGACATAGATGAAAATTTAATAGAAAAAGTTCCAGTACAGGCGACTATATGTGACAGTAAACTAAGATCCTATCTAAAAGAAGGAACAAACCCATGGCTTGAGGTACCTCTTAGGATATGGACTGTCATTGTGACTAAATACAATTTGATGGGTAAGTGTAGATCACTGAGATGGATTGCGTATGATACGGATTTCATACCCAATAAGTTAGATAATACATTTAAAAAATGGGAAAGGGGGCCAAAGATGTATTGGGAAGTTATTAAAGATAAGGTAATGATGAGTTTCCAGGAACTAAAGGATCGATATGTTCTAAACAATCAAGATTTCCACAGATATCTCCAGTTGCGACACTATGTAGGGCAGGAAATAAAAAAAGAGGATCTAGATGTCTCCCAACCAACGATAATCAAAATAATGGTTGAAGCATGTAAATCAAAGTTGGTTCAAAAAATTGTCTCCAAACTGTACATGGCTCTAGAGGAATTGAAAACTGACACCACAGATTATATAAAAGGAAAGTGGGAGAGGGAAGCAAATATTGAGATACCAAGGGAAGACTGGGAAGAAATAAACGAAATACAATGGAAGACCACCAGCTCCACACTTTGGAGGGAGCATGGATGGAAGAACATAATAAGGTTTTTTGTGACACCCGCACAAAGAAAATATGTAGATGCATCGTGTTGGAGACTATGTGGAGAAGCCAGAGCGGATCACTATCACATCTTTTGGGGATGTCCAGTAATAGGTCAATATTGGGGTGAGATTAAAAAAAGTGTTGATAAGGTGCTGAAAACAAATATCCCTCTCACCTTTGAAGATATGTTTTTAGGAAGGACGAACAAGCTTAACCTAAAGAAACCTGAAGATTACAAATTGTTGAGGATCATGTTGGTGGCCAGTAAAAAGACAATCACCAGGAGGTGGCGAAGTGGGGTAGCACCTAGGGGAGATGACTGGGTTGAAATAATGATGAACATTTACCAAATGGAGAAACTAACTTTTTCTCTTAGATTGGAACTGGACAAACTCAATGCCGTTTGGGAAGGATGGCTACAATATGTGAAACAACTAAGAGGGGATTTGGGATAGGAATAGTATTACTTACCCCCAGATCATGTGGTATCATTTGTGGAGATGGATGGTGTATATGTGAAATCCTAGTCTTATTTCCGATCGCATATGTATCCCTAATGGAAAGTATGACGGAGGTTAGACACCCTTGTTCTAAGCTACATTGTTATAAATGTTTATTGATTATAAGTTTAAACTGTCTTTTAATATTCTTGGTACCTAAACTTTCATTACTACCGAATATGAACGGTCAAAATTTTAAAACATTAGGTATCTGGGTGCTGGTTGTAATAGCCCACAGTCTGTGTAACACAAGTGTACCAGAGTATTGTTATGTATTATTTTTGTCTTTTTATTTTTTTATTTATTTATTTATTTATTTTTTTTTCTTTTGCTTTTTGAAAACTCAATAAAGAAGTGAATGAAAAAAAAAAAAAAGAAACATCTTAAAATGGATAACAAATACCACAGTTTTACATGGCAATAAGAGATAAGAATATGTTAATATAAGATAATGTTTCTCTGTTATGAATAAGCTGTTTTTAATTAATATTTTCCTTAAATGTGTAAATCACTCTGTTCTAATATCTTACTGTTTAGGCAAACACAGCATTTACTGTGTAATTAAAAGTGCAAGTTTCATTAAATATTAACATAATTCAATCAACCCAGCTGGGTATTTGAATAATGTATATGTATAATGTGAATATGTTTCAAAGCAGTGCATGAATTAGAAAGTAGTATTTCTTAATCTAAGATTAAAAATAACTTGGCGATTTCTTCACTGACAGTTAAAACCAACAAAGCATCTCAGACAACTTTGCAATCAAAGAAATCTGGTGTTGTTCAACTTTGGGCCCAGTTTCCTTCTCCTATTAAGGTGTAAAATATCTATAGACACAAAACTCTTTGCTCCACAGTAAGTGAGAACTTTCAAGGAACGGGGTGATGTTTATAATTTGTCTTCTTTTAAAAACTGTAAAATCTGGCAAAGGAAAACCAGTTGCTGGAGTTTTAGGAATGTTTTCCCATTCTCCTCTGATGCAGGGCTACTCAACAGCCCTGAGCCTTTGTTTTTTGTTTCATCATGTAGCAAATGTTTTACATTGGTGAAAAATCTGGTCTGCAGACAGTTCTATTCAACACCTGGACTCTTTTCCTATGGAGCCATGTTATTGTGATTGATGCAGTATGTGGTTTAGCACTGTCTTGCTGAAATATGCAAGCCTTCCCTAGAGACATCTAGATGGTAACAGATGTTGCTCTAAAATATCCATGTACCTTTTAGCATTGATGGTGCCTTCACAACTGTGGAAGCTGCCCACACTATAGGTACTGATGCAACCCCATACCATCAGAGAACGGTCCACTGATGGCAAGCTAGATGGTCCTTCTCCACTTTAGTCTGCAGGATGCAGGATCTATGGTTTCAAAAATGAATTTGATTAATCTAAATGCAGAAAAGTTTTTTTTTTATTTTTATTTTGCACCACACCATTTTAAAAGAGCTTTAAACCAGAGAAGATGGTAATGTTTCTGGATCATGTTCACATATGGCTTCTTTTTTGCACGATCGAGCTTTAACCTGCATTTATGGATTTCACAGTGAACTGTGTTCACAGACAGTTATTTCTGGAAGTGTTCCTGAGCTCATGCAATGATTTTCAGTAGAGAATCATGCCTCTTTTTAATGAAATGTTGCCTTAGGGTCTGAAGCTCATGAGCAAAGACCCCAGAATTTTACATTGAAGAACATTTTTCTAAAATTGTTAAACATTTTAGATGCAGTTTGTCATAGACTGATGAACCTCTGCTCGTCTTTATATCTGAGAGTCTGTGCTTCTCTGAAATGCTTCTTTTATATCCAGTCATGTTACTGATCTGTTGCTAATCAATCAAGCTATAATCATAGCATTCGGTCTTTATTTACATTTTAAATTGCATCCCAACATTTTTGGAACTGGGGCTGTTTTAATTGTCCTCCTGGTGTGGACTATAAGCTCAATCTCAGCTACAGTCATGTTTCATGTTGAAGATACAGTATCAGGCCAAATCATTTTATTGTATGTTTTTACATCAAACAATTTCAGAAATCATGTAATCAGTTCTTGTGTTAACTTTGCACCCTTGACTCCATAAATAAGTCATGTTGCTCTTGATATTATGTTTTCAGGCATAACAAACTCACTCATTTAATAAAATATCCGTAGTGATGACACAAGAGGTCATCCAAACCCTCCAGCATGTTTGCATAGCTACCTGGTTTTAGAGTGGGGGAGTCAGTAAACAGGTAAAATGCTACAAATAGAACATATAGCCATTTAAGAATATAGTCCTGAGGGAAGGCGGGGGGCTGTTCCCGAGCGTGCGTCAGCACTGACCTTTTTACTGTTTGCTAAAGGGATTTGATTTCACCTCTACCGCTCTCACTTTTACTTTTTTTCCCCCCACATTCACACTAAAGTCATATGAGGAGGATGAAATAGCAGTTTTGTCAAGAAGAGTGAATTTGTAGTTGCTCAGCCATGGGCTGAGTGATATAACTCAATGACACAAAGAATTGTTTTGCATTTTTTTAAGCGAAGAGGCAGGAGGTTTTAGATTTTGCCACATACAATTTCTAAAAATGTAATGCACATGCATTAAGGTGGGCATGCTCTTCAGTCAAAGGTCAGAGTCAGAGCAATTATTAACTGAGTGACTTCTTTAAAGTCCACAATGCTGATAATTATTGTTTCAAGACTTTTCTGTGCTCTACCTTGTGCTATGAGCCATTGCCATAACCGATATTCTTACAGGTTACTTAGACACTATAAATATCTTTCCCTTTGAAATGGACATTTACCTGACTTCTACTCAGTTTATTGAGTTCATGTCAATGTAAGAATGTTTAGCCCTCCATAAATCGACAGCACCCTCTGCTGGCAACAGCACGACAGCTCTGTGAGTCTTTTGTAGGTGGTAGGATGGGGTATGTTACACCAGCTGGAATCAATCTGCAGTGCCACATTATACACTAAAAAAATATGTTTGAAAAAAAGTGGGGACAAAATTATATTTAGTTATTTTAAAGTAAATATTTTAAGTTCAAAGCAAATGTGAACTAATTAAGGAGACTTTAACTAAACAAATATTTTTCTAAAATCTAAAAAGGGGCCATTAGAGAGCAGCAAAGCACAAGTACAATACCTTGGCTGCCTGATCTCAACAAAAGAAGAAAAGGCGCATACTGTTTGCATGTGATAAATTTGAAATTTGAATGTAAGTTTAGCAGAGTTTATCAGATCGATACCAAAATTTGCAGTATCGCCCAGGCCTACTGACACAACGTCTTTGTTTAAAATCAGAATGGAGCAACATGAAGTCCCACAGAGGAAGTCGAACTTTATTCAAATAGTTATTTTTGGCTTGCTGTTTTTATAATAATAATAATGATAATAATAATAAAAAGGAATAGAAAAACAATATATACCAGCTGTGGGCTGCTAAAAGTATTTGGACAGCTGGAACATTGTATTAGGAAACTGTGAAAAGAAGACGACTATTTCACTTTTTTTTCTTTTTTTTTTTTAATTTACCACTCACTTATATGTATTTACTTATTTTATAATTACTTTATTATTTTATTTCACCCCAATGTTGTGTTTAATTGATTTGTTTAATTGGTAGCCTCTCAATTGAGGCCGTTTACACAACAATGTTTCCACGCAAAATCCAAATATTTTTCCTTTGCATTTTTGAGGAAAATCCATTTACACAACAGTAAACAAAAACTATTTCCGTGCAGGAGAAAATGCAGAGGACCAGAAAGAATGTAGCGTGCATGCCGGGCCTCTAGTGGGCTGTGAAGCTTTGCAACGACACATCCGTGCACCGTATCCTCATAGCACCACGAAACACAACACAACAGAAGCATTAAGTGTCAACCGCTGGTTATCTGGCGTATGTAACCTATGCATCTTCGCTGACGGCATAAATACTCTACCAGAAACAGGTTTTGCTTCAAAAGACCAAATAAATTAAAAAAGATGTAGTGGCACAAACATGACACCAAGGTCCACCATTGTTGCATTTTACTGTCTCAGTGTTGTGTTATAAACAGGGTCTTAGGTAAGTATATATGATGCCATTAAAAGTTTGACTTTATAAACAATCTCCAGAAAAATGTGAAGTTACATCTTTGCCTTATTTTATTATTTTCTTAGTTAAGCATGCGAATAGATGTAGGGTTGTGTAAATTATGTTGAAAATCAGTTGGAGGTATGAGTTGCTAAAATGTGTCTCTGGCCATCTTTAAAGATATGTTTAAGACCTTGTGGACAAGTTCAGACATGGCTGCCTGTAGTATTTGCACATACAGTGCCTTGCAAAAGAATTCACTCCCCTTGGCGTATTTCTTTTTTTTTTTTTTTCCTCACAACCTGGAATCAAAAGTGATTGTTTGAGGGTTTGCATAATTTAAAGTACAGAACATGTTTGCCACTTTGAAGAACTGTTTTGTTTTTTTTATTGTTTGTTTGTTTGTTTGTTTTTTGTTTGTTTTTTGTTTGTTTTTTGTTGTTGTTTTTTTTTTGTTTGTTTTTTTGTCACACAAACAAATAGGACAAAATAATAGAAAATGCCAATGTGCAAAATTATTCATCCCCTACAGTCAGATCCAACTTTTGTGCCAATCACAGCTGCAAGTTATTTTTGATATGAGCTTTCCGTATCTTTCCACTGGAATTTTCCTCATTCCTCAAGGCTAACCTGCTCCAGCTCATTCATGTTTGCTGGTTTGCACTTGTGAACAGCAATCTTCAAGTCTGACAACAAAATATCAATTGGATTGAGGTGAGGTGAGGTGGTATGACTAGCCCATACCAACACATGTATATGTTGCCTCTTAAACCACTCAAGTGCTGCTTTAGCTGTATGCTTGGGGTCATTGTATGGTGACAGCTGTCATGGTTGCTGCTCTGCTGAGCCTACAGCTCCTCATCACACTCATCTGCTCCCCCTGGTGCAGCCCTGATTACTCACTCTGTTCACCTGCTCTCCTCCCTACTTAAGCTCACTCCAGTCCTTGCTTCCCTGCCAGATGGTCAGCATTGTTTTCCCTTGTTGATGTCCAGCGTTTACTCTTGTTGCCTGATTCCTGTGTTTGACCCAGTTATGGCCCTTGGACTTCTCTTGCCTCATCCCCTGTCGGACTGCTCCTGCCTTGTGCTCTCCTGGATTTTGACCTGTTTTGGAACGACCGCGGATATTCGCCTGCCCCAGCTAAGTAGTCTGCCTCCTATCCCTGTTTATGACTCTTGGCTTAAATCTCTGCTTGTTTGGATTGTGGATCATCCTGACTGTTTCTGGAGTCCTTTCAGGATATTATTCCCTGCTTTACATGAGGAAGGCGCCATCGCTTCCTACTGGACCAAACCCTGCTCATCTCCTCCATTACCTGGACTGAATAAATTACTTTCTTGGAATCCATCACTGTGTGTGTGTGTGTGTGTGTGTGTGTGTGTGTGTGTGGCTGAATTTCCGGGTCCTCAGGGAGACACCATTACAGACAGCAGTCAATTAGGATTTGTGTGCACAAGTACACATTCATGTATATTTGTCTAAAATTGTCCACAACAAAATGAGTAAATTCTCTTCTGTGTGAAATCATACATAAAATGTTTATTGTGTATTTAGTCTGTGAGAATACTTACTAATTATTCATTTAAAAATTACAACCTCAAAAATTGCAAATGCAAAACGTAATTTATGATTTTGGTTTTTTTAAGATGAATTTACAAACCACAGCTGTGAAGAAACTGATATATCACAAGGTCACAGACATTATCCATGGAGAAGATAAACCAATTTCACAAAGTTTGCATGCATCTGGAGTCCACCTCAATGTCACTTTAATACAGGATGTGTTGCAGATCAGTCAATTTACACCACTAAACTAATGCATTTTGTACACATCTGAATGTTTACATTAACCTATGCCAGTTAAAGGGACGTTGTGTAAGAATTACATCTAATGTTGGAATTGTATATTGCATTCTAACGTATAATACATTCTACCGTCTGTATGTATGCAACAACGGTAGCCGGCGTATCTCAAAAAGCTTCAACACAGAAGAAAGCATGTCATCCCATGGTTAAGTATTCACTCTGGTACACACAAAGAACTCACTTCTGAAGTTAAACGTTACATTTATTCACCGCCACCATATTCACAACAATAGAGTTTATCTACTTCCGTTTACTTCACAATACCAGCAACTGGACTTCTGCTCCCTTCACAATACTAGTATACATATGTGACCACCATGAAACAAATACAGAAGTTCGCAGGTACACAGTTGCTGTATTTCAAACTTAACACACTCAGGCAAAGAAGTTCCCTCTGGATTATAAGTGGTCAGGGGAAACCATTTGGTGGATAAAAATTCACTGTCCGATATTGTTTCTCTGTGTTTAGAAGAGAGAATGGTTCTCACAGGGGGAGCGGATCTCGACAGGGAAACTGCCCTTAACACATCACTGGCTTTTTGTCACAGTAAAATGCAGCTTATAAAACTTTCCCACTGGCTTTTACTCCAGCTTTACTGTAACTGTAAAGGGCCTGTATTTACCGTGACTACGAAAGCAACAGAAACCACATAAACATACACTTCTGTACTAACAAGGCTCTTAGCAGAAATTACTTACGCTGCCCATAGTGCCGAGCAATACTGTCTAACAAAACCGAATGAAATAAGGCTAGCTTTAAGCTTAATTGGGTAGTACTGTTGACTTGGGGGCTGTCCCCACGATGCCGGATTGCAGCAAAACCACTGAAGTATTTCAGCAAACCATCCTTTCATCCCCACAAAGCCAGGGATTAGCCTCCATGAAACTGACCATGTCTGAAGCCAGGTACCAAAGTGGATAGGTTTGAGTCCTCTACCGTCTGCGGTACTGTGCGGACATGAAGCTGCACAACTTGAGGATATGACGTCAATGTGACGACCACGCACCGATTCCTAATCCACCCTTCCTCTGGTTTTTTATGCTTTGTAGTCAAGCATTTTTGAAAAAGAATCTCAACTTCTTCATTAGTCCAAAGAAATGTTTCTCTTTTGCTTCGTAGTGAATCCTCAGCCATCTTCTCTTCTCTGCTTCCAATGTGAACTTCCTGCAACACACAGTAAGCCTTTACCTGTGCATGCGTTGTTTTGCTCTAGCTTTGGAGTGTTACTCTTTAGCATTCCCCCACAGCCTGTAGTATGTAATACAGCAGTGTCATGGGGCCGTTGAAGCCTTTCTCCTAGTTTTCGCCACCGTTTTCACACCTGAACCGGTTTCGGTGCCATGTGGACATAGCTTTATTTGTCAAGGAGAAGGCTGTAAACTTCAGCATCCATTTTAAAATCTTTCTCTTTGAGCTCCTTCTACCCGGCAAAGGCTAGCCTGATATTTTTTGGTTAGCTCGTAAGTTTTTTGCTTTTTTTGACGATGGTGTAAACAGCTCCCGTGCTGCTGCTGCATATGCATGGTACTGCATTTTTGTAAATAACAATTTAAGAGATTTTCATATTTACCGGGGTAGTAAGCTGCTCTCGTTTATCTTCACCTCCTGGGTCTCACTGTGCGCTGGCTCGCAGGGAAAATGCTTAGTTGGTGCAATTTGTCCCTTGCCAGCGGCTGTAATTTCAAGGTGGCAGACATTCATGTCGCTGCCCTACCGGCTTACTTGTCATATGTATAAACAAAACTAAAATTCTTTCCTTAAGAAAATGTTTCAGATCATTAGCGGAGTTCATAATATACCAATGATAACACATACATGCAGACATTGATTTTGGCCAGTAAACAACTGGAAATGTTCCCTTTAACCCTATGACCGAATTAGGGTATTTTTCAGTGATGCATTGCTTGAGCCCGTCTGCACGACTGCTTCAATCTTATGAAGCAAAATTGTTGCAAGCACTTTTTAAACCTTTTAAAGGGGATATATCATAAAAAAATCCACTTTTTTAGTCCTTAAATACATGTTTTTGTGCATTATTAGTGTTTATCAACGCAGAAAATTTAAATACATTCTCTCCTGATGCTGTGTATATATCTTTATATTCTTTTTGGGTCATATTTTTCAGTCTGTTTAGTTTTCTCTATTACGTTCTCTTATCTATAACGTCACAGTATTTGCTGTGGGTCTGCTAAATAAGGTCATGGACTTCCGGGTATCCAATTTTGCAAATCCACATTATTTTTCATTTTTATTTTGTTTTTATTTATTGAAGCGATTCTGTAGTCCATGTTTAGTTATGCTGAAGTTACCAGTAGACAAATTAGTGTACTCAAATTAAATGGATCCAACAGCCTATAAGGATCTCCACAATGACTCGTTAGTTTAAGTCAGGTGTGTTGGAGCACGGAAATCTGGAAAACCTGCCAGATTGGTGCCCTCGAGGACCAACGTTAGCTACCCCTGCTGTAGACTGTCCCACAAGGAACAACAGAACAATAGACCTGCTGTACTCCAATGTGAAGGATGCCTACAGAGCCACAAGCTTGACAGAGCCCTCCCCCCACTTGGAAAGTCTGACCACAACCTGGTATACCTACAGCCACAGTACACCCCCCTGGTCAAAAGGATGTCTAAAACCACACGCTCGATCAGGAAGTGGTCACCTGAGGCAGAGGATGCCCTGAGAGACTGCTTTGACATCACTGATTGGGATGTACTGCTGAGACAACATGGTGAGGACATAGAGGAGCAGACTCACTGTCTGACGGACTACATCAACTTTTCGCTGGACGTAGTCTCCCCCAATAAGACTGTCCGTTGTTATCCAAATAACAAACCTTGGATAACACAAGATGTCAAAGCTGCCCTCAACAGGAAGACGGTGGCTTTCATGAACCATGACAGGGAGGCAATGCAATTAGCACAGCGGGAGGTGAAACAATGCCTGAAGGTGGCAAGGGACACCTACAGAAGGAAGGTGGAGGATAAACTGAGTGAGAGCCGTATGAAGGAGGTCTGGGATGGTGTCAACACCATCACAGGCTTCAGATCAAAGGCCATAACAGCGGGGGGGGGGACAGTGGAAGAAGCAAACAGGCTGAACATCCTCTTTAACCGCTTTGACCAGCCCACGGTCCCCCCTCCCCCACTGCAGTACACAACCTCCCTGACTTCATCCCCTGTGCAGCCCCCCTGCCAACCTTTACCCCTCCCCCCATCTCAACACCCTCCACACATAACAGCAGAACAGGTGAGGGGAGAACTGAGGAAGCTCCACCCATGGAAAGCAGCACGCCCTGACGGAGTGCCTCCTCGTCTGCTTAGGACCTGCGCTGCTGAACTGGGGGAACCACTCCAGCATGTCTTCAACCACAGTCTACAGCTGGGGAAAGTGCCTACCCTGTGGAAAACATCCTGTATTGTTCCAGTTCCAAAGAAAAACCGTCCTGGTGAGCTGAACGATTACAGACCGGTGGCACTTACATCCCAGCTGATGAGGACGATGGAGCAGCTCATCCTCAATCTCCTCAAGCCCCAAGTACAACAGGCCCAGGACCCCCTACAGTTTGCCTATCGCGCGGGTGTGGAGGATGCTATTCTCTACCTCCTACACCGTGTCCAAGTTCATCTGGATAAGGGGAGGGGCACAGTGAGGATCCTCTTCTTGGATTTTTCAAGTGCTTTCAACACAATCCAGCCCCTGATGCTTCTGGACAAACTGAGGGAGATGCAGGTGGACCCCTGCTTGGTGTCCTAGATTGGTAACTACCTCACAGAGAGACCGCAGTACGTCAGGCTAAAGGACATCACATCTGACACTGTTATTAGCAGCACAGGAGCACCCCAGGGGACGGTGCTGGCCCCCCTCCTTTTCACACTTTACACCTCAGACTTCTGTTACAACTCAGAGCTGTGTCACATCCAGAAGTTTGCAGATGACACAGCCATCGTGGGGTGTATCAGGGATGATGGAGAGGACGAGTACAGGAATCTGGTCAGTGACTTTGTCACCTGGAGTCAGATGAACCATCTCCAGCTTAACACCTCAAAGACTAAGGAGCTGGTTATTGACTTCAGGAAGTCCAGCCCACAACCACGTCCAGTGACCATCAGGGATGACAAGGTGGAGATTGTAGACAACTACAGGTACCTCGGGTTGTGGCTGGATAACAAGCTGGACTGGACATGCTGTACAAATCACCTGTACAAGAAGGGCCAAAGCCGTCTGTACTTCCTGTGAAGACTTTTAACATCTGCAGGAAACTCCTGTGGATGTTCTATCAGTCTGTGGTGGCTAGTACGCTTTTTCATGCTGTTGTCTGCTGGGGGGGTAACATGACAAAAAGGTGTGCTAACAGGCTGGAAAAACTCATCAGGCGGGCGGGCTCTGGGGTTGGCATGAAGCTGTACTCCCTGGTGACAGTGGCAGAGAGGAGAACACTAAAAAAAACTACTGGCTATTGTGAATGATGCCAGTCACCCTCTGCACACTGTCATCAGTGCACAGAGAAGCCTGACCAGTAACAGGCTGCTCCTCCCCAAGAGTAGGACCAACCGGCTCAGAGACTCCTTTGTCCCCCGAGCCATCAAACTGTACAACTCTGCATTAGGCAGGAGGGGGAGAAGGAGGGGGGAGAGGGAGGTGTGCAGTCCGCCTGATACAACACAATAACCCATACAAAACAGTTGCAGTAACTTATACGTGCAATAGTGAACTGGGAATCTGTACCACCTCTACTGTGTGCAATGCTTGTTTATATTGTTTTATTTAACTTATCTTATTGTTATTATTGTTATATTTATTGCATTCTATTTGCCTCTATTTTGCTTTGTACCTGTATATATTGTGTCTTGTGCTTGTCCTGCTTTACTGTTGGTGTTGTATTGCCGCTGGTACCCAAATTAGAGGCTCTCCGAAGGGATTAATAAAGTATTTCTATTCTATTCTATTCTATTCAGCGTAACCTCGCTGCAGGCATGGCTGCACAGGTCTGGAAGAGGTGTGCGTCAAGCCTCCGCCAACCTAAACTGAGCATACTGTGGTGACAACATAACCAACAGTATGCAGACACAGAGCGAGTATAAATCCAGCTTTATGTTGGCCACATTCTGCTTGTTGGATATTGCCGTTTGGTGGCTATGTAAAAATAAACAAAGACAGAAGAAGAGTCATTTGTTCTTGCTGTTGGACCACATGATCTTTTTTGTATTCACAGTGCTGGTTTCACAAACTGACTGGTTCAATCAAAATGTTCAGATAAAAAAAAGAAAAACTGTATTTCTGTGACATTGTTATTAAATTAGCATTGGATTGCTAATAGGTGACTGAGGTTATTGAATTTGGCAAAAGATACTGTCATCAGGGCTTTTTTTTTTTTTTTTTTTTACCCCATCTAAGAAATTCCTGAGTGTGAAATTTAAATTAAATGTCATGATGCCTTTCAATGTCATGAATTTCTGCCACCAATATTATTTTACATGTTACACGTTAAAGATAGATGCTTGTTTTGGAGCTCTTGTTTTTTGAGGGTTTTTTTTTTTTTTTTTTTTTTTTTTTTGCAGTTATACCCTTGAAGTTTTATTCACTGTCATCACTTTATTATCCCATACAACTAATTCTACAGTCAGGTCTTTGAAGGTCAGTTTGTGTTTAAACAATCAGATTAGAAATTGGTGAGGTGATATGCTAATTTAACATGACAAATTGCAGAATTTACAGGAATATTTTTGAATTGGAATGAAAGTGTTATGCCTTCAGTCTCACTTGTAATATTAAGAACATATTGTATTACTTATCTAATGAAACTGGCACCTGACTTTTGCAACTTTTTTCAAAACTGGTTTAATGTTAAGGAAAAAATCTATAACTTTCATTAAAATATTTTTTTATTTTTTCATTTAATAATTTTTTCACCTTTTTTCCTTTTTAACCCTCACAATTTAATTTTTTTATTATCAGTAAATCAAAGTTTTAGCTGAAGAAACTCAAAATTGTCCACAGCTCTTAATTGGTTGAGTTTATTGTATTAATATTGTTCATTATGGTCTTGAATTGCAAAGAAAGCAAATACATGACCCATGTCTACAGCTATTAGAAGGGTTACTAAGCTTTCATTGCTGACCTGTGCAAGTTTAATTTGAATGGATGTAGCTATTAATTTTTGAACTATTGATGGATCAACCAGGATGACTGTAATATGTGACAACTGATTGATCAGATAAAGGTTACGTAGAGGTTCTTCTTGACTTTAAATATATTATGCAAAGAAAGTTTACACAGAATATACAACACATATACAATGTGTCTTTATTTTGGACTGACACAAAAAGACGTAAAGACAAAATAGCTAAAGAAAGTTGTGCCTGTGTAGGGAACTGGGGGGGGGGGGGGGGGGGGGGGGGGGGACAAACCTTACACACACTCAAAAAGTCTTTCCTGTGTGTGAGACACTTACAGCATCAAACAGAGTAAGCATGCAGGAATGTGACATGTTGACAAGAGTTAGAATGGCATGACTTGGGCATTCTTGCAGAAACTTTGTGTGAAAAATGGCAAACAATTTTCGGGTCATGTCTTCTTTTCATGACAATTAAGTGTCTTGTTAGTCCTACTGAAATACATTAATAAATGAATAAATAGAATATAGCCCAGTAAATTCAAATGTTTTATTGTAATGATCAGCTTTAATACAGTATTAACCAGCCCACAGGAGCACATTAAAGATCATTGCTTAGTCAGAGCAATGCCACTTAAAGCGAGCTAAGCTAGAACAGAGCTAACAGAGTTAATATAAATACATCAGAGCCAAGCAAGGCTTTGGTTTTTTTAAAGAGTAAACTAAAAAGTGTCTGTGTGCTCACAGCAATGGAAAGTGTCAGTGTATCAAAGTAAAGCTAAAGCTGAGGTTATTTAGATAAGCTAAATAAAAAAAATAATAAGCTAGCTAGGCCAGGAGATATATTCACTTGACCCAGGAACTAAATCAGTGACTTGTTTGTTTTAAAAAGTATTAATAATTATTAATAAAACAAATTATGAAAGGTAACATAATTAAAATAAGATCCAACAGGAGAGCCCTTATCTTCAGTGGCATGAATAACTTCCTGCTTTGTTTATAATAAATAATTGTGGTATTGTGTTTTAATTTGGTACTGAGTGAAAAGTTGGTGTAAATTGGTATGTGAGTTGGTGTAGTGTGTATATTAAATAAACGTATACAATTTTATGGAATTTAACTGCAAACAAAACACTTTCTTAGTAAAGCCTTTGTAATCAAGGCTACCCTATTTTATTGATAGTAATAATAATAATAAATTCAGTGGATTTCATTTATTTGCCATACTTATAGCATTTATACCAAAGAAAGAAGTTTTGACAATTGATGTTTTTATGCATGCTAAGATAAAACAAGTTTTAGGTTTTAAGTGCTAATTTAATTATCCCACAAACTGGGAACAATTCATGTTTACTCGTGCCCATTCTTATTCAAAGCTCACTTCTTTTCCCCTGTGACTTTCCATTGTAATCCATGCTGGTGCTCAGAATAAAGAGGAAAGTTAGTGTTCAAGGTTTTCAAGGTGTTTCCTTTGCTGCTACAATGTGCGTGCACACAAGACAGTATGGTGTTGTACAGATGATGAACATCAGCACTTCACAGTTACCCAGAATGCACTGTGGGAAAGGTAACACCCATTCTGTTTACCTGGAGGAAACCCGAGACGGAAATTGTCAGACTGAAGAGACAGGAGGAAACTAAACCAAAGCCTTGGAAATGAGAAAACACTGTGGTTTAAACTATCTTTGTTTAATTTGATCTAAGTTTTTCTTCTTTAGTGGCTTTATAAAGAAGTTGGGCACTTGTATAGATACTTTGGAGTTAGTTTTTCTACTTTTTTGGCATTTCAAAGGTGTGAATTCCAGAAGTGGGACGGTGAGAGAAGAGGGAGGAGCTGTTGGGTGCCCCATGTCTGGGCTCTGTCTGAATGGTAAATAGATGGTCACATGGGGCAATAGTCTTGAAGTAGTGGGGGGAAAGGGAGGGAGAGGAAGAACAAGGAGAGAGTGAGGAAATATACTGGAGGACTTTGGCCTGCCCCATGTGCAGGAGGCGGTACTTTCTCCCTGAGTGTAGAGGACACCACAAAGAGAGAGGAAACAAAAGATTTGGAGTAAGTACCATGTTGTGGTTCTGCTAAAACCCTGACAGGGTTTGTTTTTTTTTTTTTTTTACTTTGTTTAACTGTCTGTAACTTCTTGTTTGTGAGGTTTGTGAGGGTGCAAGTTAAGCAGCTACAATCATCCCAGTTTTCATCATTGGACACCTGCTGATAGTTTCTCCCGGATAAAAGAAAAACCAAGATGCCCACAAATTTCACTGTGGTGCCAGTGGAGGACGTGGAGGATAGTAGCAACACTGGGGCTGCAGCGGGAGAGAGCAGGCCTATCAGTCTGGGCAAGATCTTTAAAGCGGAAACGGATGTGGATAACTTACAGGAACGTTATTCAGGTAGGAGGTAACTTTTAAGACAAAATATCTGCCTTTACAAGTGAAAGAAGTAACAGAATATTTATCTCAGAAGGAGGATACAGTAGGTGTATGAATGACTAACTGAATGATTCACTGCATAAGTAAACCAGTACAAACGAAAGCAGGCACACACTGTACAACACACACATCTACACACACAAAGAAAGACACTCACCACCAGAGTTCAACCAGCTGAAACTTGCAGGGCAGCTTGACAAATGTGGAGGGAAGAGGACGTGAGGTGTTAGTTGCATCTTTAAAACTCTGATTAATGGTTGGAGCTCTTGCCTTGTCATGACTGCTACAGTAGCTTCTAATACTAAAAACAATGAGGGAGACAATCTAAAGAATAATCTAAACATTCAAATACATGTAGGATACAGATGCACACAATAACCTTTATATTATTCTGAGCCAAGAATAACATCTATTTAAGGGTTTATCTAAGAAGCATGAATGTTTAAATGCTACACAATTACATTCAGTCTTTACTGGTGGCTGTGACTTGGCCAGGTTGGCCACTATTTACAGCAGCTACGTTTACATGGACAAATATGTCATGTATCCTATTTAAATGTTTCTGATCAGAGATTCCAGCTGACATGTTTACATGGACACTAGATAAAGTGATCTGCTCAGTTGTATTTACATGATGGACAGATTTCATAACACTTTTGACATGCGCAATGCCAACTAGCTCAGAGAAAGAAGGGTTTTCTTCTTTCTTTTTATTTTGAATCTTTCGACCGTCGAATGCTCAATAATCTTTAACTCTTTTATTTTCTAACGTGTCCTGTAACCCTTACATGGTGCAAGCCTGCACAGAAACAACATACACCACAGAAACAATAGGAATGAGTGTATACATGGTTATTTTTATTCAGTTGTGAAAAGGTTTGAACCACCCCTCTAGATCAGATGGAAAATTCTCTAATCAAGGCAAATTGGATCAGCTGACATGTTTACATGATGCATTTTTATTCTGATTGGATGTTCGATTGGATCAAAAGTGATCCATGTAGTCGTAGCTAATTTGTGATTTGATACCAAGCCCTCTCAAATGCGGTAGTATCTTTGGGCAAGTCACCAAGGTTGCATTCACAGGATAGTCTGGGGGAGTCGGTGGGGAAATTGAAGAAATGAGCACCTTTTTTTTTTTTTTTCCACACTGCACTTTACCAGTAAGAAAGACTCGTTAGCTGGCCAGGACCGAAAATGGCTCATTCGCCTCTAGTAAACAATAGAGCAACAATTAATATATACAACATTTAACAGTACTATCCAAGGATGCGCCCCAAGTGTCTTGAGGTCAACATCAGTGCTATTTGTTTCTTCTATGTTGGTCAAAAATGTCATTAACAGTAACATCTGGCTATTATTTGCAAAAATCTGCATTGAGTCTTGCATCAAATAATGCTGTAATAACCACAGTTGCAGCTCTAATCAGAACTGATCGAAAGCGCTAACCTGGGTTCATCAATTAGGATCATGCTTGTTACTACAAGAGCATACACACCTCGTGTTTTCTTTACAGAAGCATGTTTACTGACCAAAATGTCTCACAACTGCTCTTTAAAGCATACATCTGGACCCCAAATGACAGAGCATTTGGCCCTTTAGCAAAGCTTTCTGTTGCTTTCAGGTTTTCTTAATGCAAAAATAGTATATCCTCTAAAATCTACCATTCTAAAACTGCTATGAATATTTGAAATTTTAGAAACTGTTAAGCATTTACTCCTACTACTACTACTACTAATAATAATAATATTAATAATAATAATAATAATAATAATAATATCATGCCAGGAGACTAAAATAGATGATACAAGCTAAATAAAGGCATTTTCTCTGCCTTGAAAAGGTTTACCAAATTGATGTATATTCTCGGACATGCAGTCTGTATCTAGCTTGTTGAACAGAAACATGGTCGTTTCTTTCAGTAATAGCCTGTATCTTTGCTGTGTTCTTATTCTTATTTACGGAAACCAAACGCCAACACAGATTCTATTTTCTGTACCAGCTCCTCGTGTACAACCATGACTTCTGTTTCTCTAATGCTGCTGATTTTGGCTGTCCTTGTTGTGCGTTTGTTATCTGTTTGTGGTTTCGAACATAAACACAGATAGTAAACACACACCAACTGACAGCAGCCAGATGTTTGTTAGGAAGGTAAGCTAAGCAAAGATAAAGACTACATAAGTTTCCATGCACAGTAAACTTGAGCCACAGTTTTCACGTGGGTTGGCTATTTCATTAGAGCCAACTACTTGTAGCAGTTTACAAATGTAAGAGGGTAAAGTATCATAGCCCTTCTCTGCTATGATACATGGCAATTTACTTTGTTGCAGTACTGTTTTCAGTTTCCCATAAAAAGTTTTTTTAAAGTATCTGCTGATACTTTTAGAAATACAAAATAGCAGTGAATTAAAAATCTTTATCTGAATATTTTGTACAGCATACATGCCTGTTGTTGCCAGTTTCGAGTCCTTACGTGCACCAGCTTATTGACTTACCTGCAGGTTAAAGCCTGCGATGGGAACTGTGAAGCATGCGTTCCATTCTGGACCTGTCTGAGCCCCACTGAAAATATGCAGGTATAATTTGCACGTATGTCTCACTAAAAACTGTGGTAGGATGATGATGTCAAGGTCATGGGGGTTGGATAGCAAACCTTGCCTTCCCCAAGTAGATTATCTATCCAATCTAAGATTGTCTATCTGTATATCTGAGATTTAAAAGAAGTTTTTAGTGGCCATAGTTTTATTCAAGCCTACCTCTTGTAGCGTAATAAACTCAATTTTATTGGATCTAAATGCTACTAAGGTTAGTTTTACTTATCTTTTCCTTGTATTTTGCTATGTAATTTATTATATTCTACCTGAGATTTACAGGCAGATTGATGGGGTGTCTACCAGATCAGGAAGTAACGCTAATAATCCATCAGTTTAAAGTACAGTTATATTCAGTTGTAGAGGTGCACATGGACAAATGTATCACCCCATAGAGATACAAGTACTCCTGTCATGGCCTCTAACTAAAGAAACAGTATCACAGTAAAGCAGCATATTTGAAATAAGTATGCTACAGGTCTACAATGACTAAAACCTGGAAATAACACCATACTGCAACAGGAATACTGTCAGGTATACAGTTATACCTGTAAAAGCTTTGCACCCACTGCCTTATAACAACATTCATGATACTTGCCTATTTTAGTTCTCTTCCAGACGAAGTGAATACTTATATTAATGGGACTTAATTCTTATAGTTTTGTTTTATTTAATTTTTGTTGTTATAATTCTTTTTGTTTTATTATTAAAAATCATTTTAATGAGATTTGTAGATTCACAAAAAATATTAACTGAATTAATTTTATGACTACAACAAATCAAAATATAAAAACCTGAAAAAGTCTGAAAATTATAAATTATAAACTTTATTTAAAATAACTCACCCAATAATTATTTGATTGTATAAGTTCATTGGAGTGGTTATTGTTACTTTTCTTTTTGTGCTTTTCCTAACAGACTAAAAAGTTAAAGATTGTACAAAACCCAAAAGCAAAAACGCCCTCAGATACATACCAAGTGCTGATCAGACAAGATTCAAAACATTAAGTGATAACATCTCAGTACCATCATTTTTTAACTTATCATGTGACCGGTGTCGTGTTTCATATGACCTCTCTTTTTGCTTGCACTTTTATCCTTTTATCTTGCGTGCATTTATATTATTTAAAATATAACCATGAAGTGGACAAAATGAAATTTTATGAACTAGAAAGGTAAAGAAATGTTAAACAACAGCAAATAGAGATGATGAGAAGATGTATCTGAATGGTTAATTGTAAGGGTTTGACTTTGTTACTGACTTTAAAAGAAAAACTGGACAGTCATGGTAGCTGTTGTCCCTTTCTTTGTTCTTTGCTAAGTTAGCCTTTTAGGAGTTCTCTAAAAGACTGTATATATTTACACATTTTTTTTCAGATATAATTGGCACTACAGACAATTGTGTTCTATAATTATCATCTTTCATTAGGTGTTAATCTTACAGTATGTAGCATGGCTTCCATTGTGTTAGCCTTATCTCTTTTTTTAGGTGGGCTAGGACAGCAGTAAAGCTGTCTGCTAGGCTTGTTGTTCAGACTATGAAGAAATGGACCAAAGAGGTCGAGCAGGATCTATGGGTCTACTTTGACTGCCTGGAATGTTTTTGAAGCTGCAGCTAACAGCATGGCTGTGCTCACCACAGTGAAATCCTACATCAGCTTCTGTTGAGGATATGAGTGCCCCAACCATGATCCATTTAACATGAGAAAAGCTTTATAAGCCTAAAGAAGTGACTTACAAGAGTATGGTGGTGGTGGTGGGGGATGCCCAGAAAGAAAACATGCTAATGAATAAGTAAAACTGAAAAACCTGTTTTCAGCTGTTTCAGCTAATGACATGTGCATCAGTGTGGAAAGGCCCAGGGAACATCACCAATCCCCACTTTTGTAGGGAAACACCAACAACAGCTGACTGATGACCTGAATCTGTTTCATTGTTAGATAAAACCACCATCAAAACCTGCCTTCCCTCCCCACTTCTCCCACTTAAAGTCCATTTACGCTCCCTTACATATGCAAATAGCAACGTCGGTTTCAATAATTGTCATACGTCGCCTTCTTCATACTTCCATGCATACTTCCAGTTTCAGACACCGGTTTGTGGCAGTAATGCATCGGTAGGATTGGGACCCCAACTGAAGAGTTCCATAAAAGAAGGTTATTCTGGTTCCCCACCAAGTTTTTGCCTGTCTATCAGCATTGGTGCTCTCCAGAGCTATGCTCTCTCCATACAAACACCTCCACCTTCATACACCCATCGGTGAAGCTCCTGAAGTTTGCAGATGACATCACTGTTGATGATCTCATCCAGGATGATGACAAGTCTATACAGAGAGGAGATTGAGCAGCTCACTGCCTGGTGCAGTTGCAATTATCTGGAGCTGAAGATCCCCAGAACAGTGGCATGATAGTGGACTTCAGACGGAGCAGCCCTGCCCTACCTCAGTTAGTTTGGTTCAGCTACCAGCCTGGACCTGAGAGGACTTTGACAGAAAACCTGGACTGCATAGAAGATCATTGGCACACTCATGCTCACACTCCAGGACCTGTACTACTCCAGGATGATTAAAAAAAAAAAAATCTTTTCAGACCTCTCATGCCCAGGTTTTTGATCTACATCCCTCTGTTGGGCTCTTTTCGCCTCTTGAGCACCAGAACATCGAGGTACAGGAGCCGCTTATTTTCACAGGCCATCTCTTTCATTAACAGTGAACTACATACAGACAGAAGCCTTTCATATCTCTTCCATAACCCATGCAATCAGATTCATTATGTTTCTAACCCAGGCCCTACTCTGTGCAAAGTATTCTTATATTTTTGTTGCTCTTTTTGTTTTATTGCACACTTCTTATAACAACCTCTTATGTTCTGGGGGATGTTATGAGGTTTGACTTTGGATATTCTGCAGCTGTATATTAGGAAATACTGACATCTGGTGGCCATCATCCCTGAAAGTGAATCTCTGGAATTTTTGGCTTTATTTTTCCAACTCAAGATCAATGGTTAAGTAGTTTAATAAAATTCTTTGCTTACTGTGTAAGCTTTGTTGACAACACAGAAAAAAGTATTTGGTCAGTTCGTTTTGCATTTTGTGAATCTGTTTAATAAGTTTTATTCATTTCGCTTTGGATTCTCTAAATTATGAGTGTTTGCAATACAATTTTTCTAAATTATATTAAACAATCTCATACTAAAGCAATCATACATACCTTGGAGCTTAAAAGAAACATATCTTTGTTCCTTTTTTTTAATATTGTTAAATTACATGTTCAGATTGTGCTTTTTTCCCATAAAGTAGATGAGGTGTGCAAACATTCTGCTTTAAACACTCCCAAGTTAATGATTTAGAGACACTAAACAAAGTTTGAAACCAGATATTAATTTACTTATTTTTGCACATTTCCCAGATTAAATACCAATTATTAAACTTTTAAATGTGTGGCATCCCAGAATAAAATAAAAAAAAACTAACAAAAAAAAGGTTAGGAATTAGCATAATTTGTCTTTTTATGTGCTGTCCATTATGTCTACAGGTATGCATGGTAAGTCTACATGTGTGAAAATGTTTGTGACCATATGCAACTTACTTTCACATCACAGGCTCCTTTACATCACTTAGGCGAATATCTTAAAGCAGTCAGTCACTTTTCTGCTAACTATCAGCAGAACTGTGACATATTAAAAGATGCAAAATGTTTCCCTGTAATTTTTTTTATCCCTTTATTTTTTGTGTAATTAATTTTCCCAATCTCTTTTGGTCTCTATAACATGCAGGTTTCTTTTGTTATCCGTATTCCCCATGCATATAAACCAAAAAGCCAGCAAAGAAAGGATGCAAAGTTGCAGTAAAATGCTACAAAACTTCTGACAATAGATCATGCTCTGACTTTACAACTTCCAGGGGAAAAAAAATCTCTCACTATGACAGGAGTATGAAAAAAAAACTTATCTTGCTCATAATGCCTCCGAGCATACAGTGTTCAGATACTAGTGAGCTCTGAACTAGGATTACATGTTGGGTTCTTCATGGCGATGATGAGCTGACTGATCTAGTGTGAAAATCAAATCAAATGTACTGACATTGCTGTACAGCCAGAAGTGAATTTTGGATTAGTTTTGAAAGAAACATCTACATGACAGTCACTCGGATTCAAGTCAAATTTAGTCACATTTCCTGTAACTCAAGACTTGTACTCTGTCTCCAAAGACTTTAAATACAACTTGGACTCACGATTTGAGACTCATGAACTTTTTTTTTTTTTCCATTATCTTCTCTCTATCCCATATCCCATCACGTCACAAGACGGGTCTGCATATGCAATCAAAATGATAGCAGCGCTGTGCGTGACAGCACACATCTATAGCTGCAGCCTCACTGTAACTTTTGGGTTTAAAAAATACATAAAAAAGGACCAATACAAGTAGCAAACTTCAATGTGTATAGTATAAAAATCCAGGACACTTAATCCACCATGTCCACCTTTAAAACACCTGCAGAGGTTAGTCGTGGCAATATAAAAGCTTAATGTTTGAAATCTATGTTAGCAACTAACTTAGAGCCACAGAAACATAAAAAACGCTAATTCCATCAGTTTGGCTCTATTGAATGTGTTTGGCAGAAGAATAAGACATTTACTGAACATGCTTCCATAAACTGCTGACTTTTCTATAATGACGATAAAATGGGAACTAAACTTGGATTAGACAATCAGTTTTACTGATCACCAACTGTGGACCTCTTGAGCCCCTGTCCTGCAGATTTCACATGTTTACCTGCTGGAATACACCTGAGTCATATATTAACAGATTATTAGTTAATTTGAACCAGGGACATCTAAAACCTGCAGGACAGTTGGTGATCCTGCACTAAGATGTAGCATATTGGCCCTCCTCTCTACATTCAGGAGGAGGAAGAAATTAAAAAAAAAAATGCTATGAACTGCAGTATTAGTTTAGAAAATTTCTCTGTCGGTCCAGATGAGTTTTTGTACACATTAAAACTCTTGGATAAGTTAAGAGCATATTTAAAATATGAATAAATTTCCATGTTCATCAGGTCTTCCAAATTGACTGATTTACTTGGGGCAGAATATGCACCCCCCAAGTAAATCAGTCCAGTTATTTATGTGTGACCATATACAGACTATTTAAGCATTACTGTCTGACTTTTTTCACTTTGTAATATATATTCTTTTTATCAGCAGCTTAGTTCAGCCTTTTGTTAAGTTCTTAAGAGTAATGAATAAACGCCATCTACAGATGAGAAGGTGATACTGCGTTCCTTGAGATGGGGGGGTGCTTTTCACGGCAGGGGTGCTTTTTTCGGCACGACCTGTGTCGACATTTAGCAGTGCGCACAGGATCCTGCAGAGCAGCCAGCCGCGCTGCGCGGAAAAGGCTGGCACCTTACCAACAGCACGCCAAGACAAAACCACAGCCAACACAGGAGATGGAAGGAAGAGAGCCCGGCTGGCCAAACACGTAAACGTTAAAAAAAAAAAAAAAACGCATCACGCCATCCACCAATCAAGGTGGTTGCCAAGACTGGTATAGTGCCATGAAGTGGCCAGGAGAGAGACAACCTCCGACCACACAAAGAAATTGACCAGAGGAGAGGGACAGAGCATTTGTCAGTTTAGCTAAAGTTCAGGGCTGTTACTAAAGGGTGAGTACGGATTTTAAATTCATTGGATATCACATTGCAGTTTTCCAAGCAGATCAGACCGCAGGCGTAGAGATTATTCACTATAACTATTCTGGTGACTTGAATTCGAGGTCAAATACTTCAGACTTGACTTGGACATCTCTATAGGTTTGTCTCAACAGTCCAGAGCTGACTGAGGAAGAAGCTCAATTGTGAGCTGCGTCTTAATTCATTTATAAATTATTCCAGTATTTCAAGCCACATACCCAACAAACACTAAGAAAGTCCAGAAGACGATGAGCCAATAAATTCAGCATTTAAAATTAATTCTGTATTAGTCCATTCATTATAAGATGTACAAAAATTAAAACTTTGAGTCACAAGTATATTGCTTGAGTTTAGTCATTCATCTTATTCCAAGAACTCCCAAGTCACACCAAAGTTAGCTTATATGTACAATAACAGAATTCTAACAGTTTGGGCTACTAATAGTTAGCTTCACAAAGACTTCTGCTTCACAGCTCTTTATGACAATATTATATGACGTGTTTTAAATAGGGAGCAGTAAGTTCCACTTCCAAAAAGCATCTTTAGTTATCCTTATCTATCTTCCACCAGTCATTTGTGTTCAAAATATTAACCCAGTCTGTTGCTAATTGCTAACTAGCATTAGCTGGCTGAAATGTAATAAATTAGCCAAATATGAGCTTATGTTACTGAAAACGAGTTGGCCTTTTAAGACCTCCAGCCAAACTGTGCACAATTTTAGCTTCTGTTTATTGTATTTTCTGTTAAATGAAAGAGAAGGGCAGTGCTATGTAAAGGGGAAAGTAATGAGCATAGACAGTTTATGGGTGTGTGTGTGTGTGGGGGGGGGGGGGGGGGGGGGGGTATTTCCTCAAAGACATACATATTTCTACTATGCTTCAATATTTAAATCAGCCTCAGAAAGTTGTAGTACAGTCCACGGTGAGTCTGATTTTTGACACTTTTTCATTTTTCAGAAGGAGATGATGACCAGAGAGAGTCCAGTCCATTTCTCAACTCAGATAGTGACAGAGAGAACAGTTATGAAGGCAAGAACATGGCGTTATTTGAGGTAAGACATTCACTACTTATAAAAATATCATTTAAATTTTACAGCAAAATTAATTGATTTTAGTTCTAAAACATACAGGGATCCATTATAAAGAGAACATTGCATTAATACCTTTGTATAAGTTTAAAGCTTTTATTTGTGTAGGCTTTGTTCCCATATTGTTTCTGTCTGTTTTCAGGAAGAGATGGACAGTACCCCAATGGTATCATCTCTTCTTAACAAGTTGGCCAACTACACCAACCTCTCCCAGGGTGTTCGTGAGCATGAAGAGGCTGAAGATGGGGTCAGGAGGGTCGCTGTCATGGTATGGGCATTTTACAAGTCAGTAGAAGTTTTATTGATAAATGTGTACATGTTGTGAACTCTTATTTCTAGAGTATTGGCTGTTTTGATTAGCTGGCTTGCTCTAGAAATCTTTTTTCTAGTTAGAGGTACCAAAAAGAATTTGTGTGCTCTAGTCAAGCTTCAAACAGACTTTCTAAATCATTTTTATTGTACGGAAGACTTTTATGTATGATATGATATCACGAGGAGATGGGAATATCTTAAGAATGGACTGCATTGTGAGGAAAAGATGTGCTCTTTTATAAACATCCTTTCATTTTATGAAATTTACAGTAGTAGCAGTACAAAAGTCATAATGGAGAGTGGTTTCTTACCAGGACCGCACAATTGTGTAACTAATTAATTTTTATAGTTTAGGTTTTAAAGACTGGTCCCGCGTCACTGCTGTGTGGCAAACACAAGGCCCTGTGTCATGAGCCTTTAGACCTTATCATCAAAATCAGAATGAAATCACAAAGACGTTTAATGTACACATTAAAGGATTTCTGTAAATTTACAGTACTTAGCTATAATTCCTAATCATTCTAAACTATAGCTGTATAATGTATGTGCAGCTCATGTAAAGTAACACTGCACATGAAGTCTGTTAACCAATAAATATAAACTGCTGTATCTGAAGAGCATGAAGTATTTTTCTGTCATTCGCTGACACCATAAATGAGGTGGGTTGTTAGATTGAGGAAAGTTAATTCATATTTCATCTATAATATTGGTTTCAAGTAGTGGGGGGATAGTCATGTTCACACATGAGTTTCACAAAATTGTTGCATCCAAGTTTGAAACAATATACCATACTTTTTAATAAATGTATTGTTTTCTTGATTAGCTGCATTTGTTGTCAACCTTTCAAGCTAAAGTTTTGGCAACAGCTCCTTTGTGATGAGCCATGTGTGTGATGGAATAGTCCCAGAGCAAAGAGAAAAGCACAGCTGTTAAAAAGTGTGTGAAGCTGGGATCCAGTCCTTACACAAGGCTTCTGACTACTGCTAGCTTGCTAGTTTAAAAATACCAGAGTTGAGTCTGGACATTAAACCCTAACCCCTGATCCCGAATAAAGACATCTAGTCCTTGAAAAGTGAGTTTATAAGGTGGTAAGATGGAGTAAAACCCAACCCATAGGTTGGATGGATTTGTCCACAACTGAAGCTGTTGTACCAGTTGACACATCAAAGGGTTACATAATAATATGTGACTTTTTATTTTATTACTTTATTTTATTTAACCAGGGAAAAGTCACACTGAGATTTGCATTTCTTTTACAGAGCCCTGGCCAAGAAAAGCATTAACTAGTTACATACAGATAAAACATACACCATAAATAAAAAAAGATGAGACATATAAAATACAGAAAATTTAAAGTTTTAAGATAAATCAAGGTGTTTAATCCATCCATATTTCTATGTTTTGTGGTTGGATATAGTGATTTTTTTCATCTTTAGCATGCTAATTGGTTATATTTAAAGGTTAGTGTCTATCATACAGTTAAGGCAGAGCTAGACTTGGTTCCATGTTTCCCAGGCCACAACATAAAAATTAAAGTATACTATAAAAAAGTGGATAGAAGATAACTAAGAATTAAAAATGTTACTTTTGCATGCTGGGTGAAAAGACAAATACTTTTTCTTTGATGTTATCCAAATTCCTGGCAGCAAAATTTGTGCAAGTTGCAAACAGTAGACATTTAAATTACTCAAATCATATAAACTCAATGAGGTCTCCGGGGACAATACTTGCCTGTTCTGTAGTAGCGTGAACACTGAACACAGGGAGTCTTTGGGTAAAGGACAGCTGGAAATTGGACTGTAAGTCTTTGTCGAAGTACTGATGATGCTTTATTAAAACTCGCCCCCTAAATGATAGCTGAGAGCACTGACGAAGATCTGAGGCTTAATACTATAATGATCAAGACAGACAATGCAGTATGATTAAGGTTTAGAAAAAGAGGCCAAACAGAGAACCAGAGTATCATATGTGAGAAGATGTGGGAGATGTGAAAACCATCAACAGGCGCTTTGCAGCATTTAGACAAATTGAGTGCAACAATGAAAACACAAGACAAGGCGTATTTTAGTCAAAAAAAGGTACGTACTATTTGGTTTCTGGGGAGGAAGATGGCAAAGATTCATAAGTGTGCTTTTTTGTCTGATGTATTTAGTATGTGGTTTGTAAATGATATTTTGCGCCTTGAATTTTACATGGAGTGTAATGGATTTCATTGGTTGCATTGATAGAAGGGATAACAGTCAACTAATGCACGTAGTTACAAAACCATAATGACACAAAAACATATTGCTGCGGGTCCTTGGTGTTTTCCCATGGTGGGGATGTGGGCTGCTCTGCTATAGGGGGGCTCTGCGTTTGGGGTCGCCTTAATGGCAGTGTGGTGTGGCCACTGGCGGGACCTGGGTCGATGGGTGTTGGCCCTGGGCTGGGTGGGAGTTCTGGGCTCTGGTGCCCGGGGTTGGCCCCATCTCTTGAGGGTGGAGGGGTTGGTTGGTGCTGGGGTCTGAGCCTGGGTGTGCTGCCACTGGGTGGGTGCTGGCCCTCACTAGGTAGTTGTCTACGGGGGCCTGGTCCTCCTGGCCTTGGTGTGGCCCCTCTGAATTGGGGTGGGGTTGGGGGTCCTTGGGGCTCGGGGCGCTTCACTCTGGCCCCCTCAATGGCCAGTGCCTGGCGGGGTTGGTGTCTGCTAATCTTGGCCTGCAAGGGCCTGAGCCCTGTGACCGCGGGGGGCTCTAGCTGGGCCAGCCGGGGTAGTTTTCATGGTGGGGTGGCTTGGGTTGGTGCACTGAGATTGCTGCTGATCGCCCAGGTCTCTGGCCCTAGTCTGCTTCTAGCCTTCGGAGAGGCGTGGTCACATTTGCACAATCACACTTATCGCTGATCACTCCTCATTCCTCATACTCTGCATGCTGACACAGTCACTGCGTTGTCTAGTGGGTTTATACACTAAGACTTATTTTTTAAGGCTTTGTGTGTGTGTGTGTGTGTGTGTGTGTGTGTGTGTGTGTGTGTGTGTGTGTGTGTGTGTGTGTGTGTGTGTGTGTGTGTGTGTGTGTTTCTAGTACTTTGGTTGTTGTTGTGATACATGTTGTTGCTGCTGTCTTAGTTATTTTTTTAGGAACTCCTGATGACTGTCGGCATAGTTTACCTGTAAAAGCTGTAGGAAATTCTCTGTTGTGTTTCTGTACAGGTGTAGCAGTTGGTTGTCTGGTGTTAGGTTGGATTGAAGGGTCGCTGCCTTCTATGTACTGTCTTTGTCTCCTCTTCCTTGTTTCTATTTTACTTTTTACTTCTCGTCTTTATTCCCCTTTTTTTTCTGTGCCCCTTTGGGCGGGCGGGCGGGCGGTCGGTCGGTTGGGCGGGCAGACAGACAAACAGACAGACAGATAAAATCACATTATCAAAAGGAGCCTTGTACCCATAAAGCTCCCCTTGGCAAAGCTAATAATTCGGCACAACACAGGAGCCACACCATCACTCTACTTGCTACGATGCTGGATAGGACAAGTTAAAAAACAAAAAAACGGTGACTTCATTGTTCTGAATTTGAGCAGGTATGGCAGGTATATGCTGTAAGTCGGTATGCTTCTGCACACATTTCATAGTTTTTCACGCTTATGCAAACAGTTTACATGTAATCTGCATTGAGGTTTCTTCAAAGATTGACTGTTCAGCATAGTTTGTAAGCTTACATATTGGGGCACCAATCAAAACCTGTCATGTGTGTACATTCATACCTCTATTTTACATGTGTGCATCTCCAGGTCCCCCAGATGGGAACATTCATCGGGGTTTTCCTGCCCTGCATGCAGAACATTCTCGGTGTGATTCTGTTTCTGCGTCTTACTTGGATTGTTGGCACGGCGGGAATCCTGGGATCTTTCGCCATGGTCTCAATGTGCTGCATCTGTGTGAGTAACTGACAGCTTCAACTACAAAGTCTCTTGACCTACTGTTGGTGACAAAAGAACCGTGATGCCATTGTCTCCTTTGGGCACCCCGTACCACTCCATAAAAGCCTGAGAAGAACAACATCTGTGGTCAAGTTTGTTTTAAAATAAAACAAAATATCATTTAAATTTAATAGCAATGCTTTATCTTAGATGAGAATCTTCAAATAAGATTATAAAAAAGAAACAAACAGGACATTTGTCCCAATACATGACTAACTGAATTTAAAACATACTTCATCAGCAGCTTGAGATGATCAAACAGAGAGCTAACTGTTTAAAAAGCCTGAATTAAATTTGTTCATGATGAGAACAGAACGCTCACATCTTCTGCAGTTTGAATCCCTCTGCTCAGTGGTATCAAATATTTTGTGGTACCAACGTACATTGTGAATGTAAATATAAGTAAAGGACCAACCTGGTAATTAACCTATGTCTTATAAACTTTCGCAGTCAATGGTCGTAAATAATAACCCTTGTCACTGGGAAGTAAGAGCATAGTAGGAAAAGGCTGAAAATGTGTAGGATTGGACTTGAACTCAACTTGCTGAGTATTCAGATTAATGCCTTAGACCACTCAATGCCTTTTTAAGTACTCAATGTCAAAGATTGTCAAACATGTGAGTCTTTAAGTAGCAAGACAATCATTAATAGTGATGGACACAGTGAGATGTTGACTATCAGTTGTTGAGTAGAGAGACATGGCGAGATGTCTACAAGATGATATAGCAAGACATATAGTCTTAGCTTAATCTTACCAGACAATGTGAACTATAAAACCTTGTCTACATGCACACTGTAGTTGTTTCACATTCAATGCTTCAGAATGGTGAGATGACAACTTTTCAAGGCCACTGTTTTGTGACTGATAGCAGCAAGTTGTGTGATGGGAACTGCACCCATTAAGTATAACACTTAACCCTGACCAGAAGCACTAAAGACTGAAGAATGGCTTGCAGAAGATGGGGATTAAAGCAGCTGTAAGGTTTAAGATTTAATACCATCCAATGGCATCATCAGTAGCACAGTAGCATGACAGGAGCTAAACTGCAGTTTGCAGGGCAGCAAAACATATAAACTGGAACATTTTTTAGCCTTTTTTTTTATCAAACTGCTCCATATTTGTTCAGCGACTTATCCATGAAAGTGTATAGTACTTGTAAAATTTCAGAATTTATTAAACTTCAGTCTTTTCATTTGTTGATGGAATTTAAGTTTTACATGCTTTTTCTCTGTCATATTGCTTTTTATTACTAAATTATCTACTTTGCAAACTTATTTATTGCTGTTTCAGTTTTCTTCCTGTTATATCCCTGATTACAGTCTTTGGTGGAACTGAAATAAATTTACTCTTAAACAGTGAAATTAAATAAAGTTAATATAAAATACATCTATATTATAGATTTTATTTTTCAAATGAATGAAGCTATCAATCATATTTTGATTGGCTTCTTTAGCTCTATGCATACACGTGAATTGTTACTTTTTCCCTGACAGTAAAGATTAGTTTGGCATGCAAGTTATTTGTTGTATTTCGCATTTTAAAATAAAATGCTTGTGTGCTTAAAAATACATATCAGTGTTGTGAATATGAGCCTTTTTTAGTAATGCATTTAAAATCATTTTAGCACTTTGTAAAACAAAAATTTTAATTGTGAACCTATAATTCATGTTTTGTTTTTCTTCCCTGCAGACTTTGCTCACTGCTATATCGATGAGTGCCATAGCAACCAATGGAGTTGTACCTGGTATGTTGTAGTTGAGTTAATAAAAAAAAAAAATCACACATGTTAATGCAACCATTGATGTACAGACTGAGGATGTAAAAGTTACTTTGACAGGCATCTATTTAAAACCAAAAATGTATTTATTTATATCTGAAAACTTGATTTTAATGCAGACATTTGTGCACGTTTTGCTCATCATTACCAATTTTAAGTTTTTTTTCTTTCCTTATAGCCGGTGGTTCATACTACATGATCTCTAGATCTTTGGGCCCAGAATTTGGAGGAGCAGTGGGTCTTTGTTTTTACCTTGGAACTGCTTTTGCTGGGTCGCTGTACATACTGGGCACCATAGAGATTCTGCTGGTGCGTTACCGCAGTGTCAACCACGTCACTGTCAATGTCTGATGCAGATTAATAACTCGGTCGCTGCTTTTGCTGCCTGTCTGCCACCAGACATACATCGTTCCCACAGCCACAGTGTTCGACCATGATGATGAAAAGCTCAACAACATGCGCATCTATGGGACTTGCTGCCTGGTCCTGATGGCACTTGTAGTGTTTGTAGGGGTTAAGTGAGTATCCACTCAAACAGATTATCAAAAACAACCACACGAAGTCAGAGTCTCAAGTTCATTCCTCCTCTTGCTGCAGGTATGTGAACAAACTGGCGTTGGTGTTTCTCTCCTGTGTGGTTCTTTCCATCATGGCAACTTATGCAGGTGTGATCAAGACAGTTATTGAACCACCAGAGTTTAGGTGAGTGACTAAAAGCTGAGAATCTCCTACCTAATGAAAAAACTGTTTTAATCTCATCAATTAACCAAAAATATTTTGTAAAGTGCTTTCAGGAACATTTTAAGTTGCTTTTTGCTCCATATATTGACAGGTAATTAGCCATTTAACCAGCGAACTGATATCACCAGGTACCCTTAGTTTGTGTGTTTGGTTGCATATTCAGCAGATAAAGTTACAACCCAAATTTCCAAACACTACAGAAGTTCTGAGCTTCCGACTCATTTTGATGTTACACTGACCTTCATTATTCACATTCCTGGAGCCATCGCTGCTCTGCAGCATCTTGGGGCTCAGAAACTTCACAACTTTTTTTTCCCAGCATCACATAATGGTCTTGTTTTGCTTAAAATCACATGGCAGCAACACACTGGATATTAACACTCTGTCCAGTTTGAACACCCACCTTTTGCGTTTCTTTGCTGATTCAGAAAAGAAACCCAAGAGGAAAGACGGGAATTAGGAAAAGAAAGAATGGATGTGAAAGAGCAAGAGATAAGACAAAAGTCGACGTCGGACAGACTTTTACTGGCTGGAGAGAGCTCAGATAAAAGACAGGATGCAGGATGGATGCCGTCCTGCCTTTGTAAGGGGGCACCAAAGTGCGAAAATCTACCAGAAATTCAGAAGTGACCCATTAAAAGAAATTAAAACAGAACTGAATTATTTGCAAATGACTTAAATCAATACTTCATTCCATCTTGGACTTTTTTATATAGTGTAACTTTACAAGAAAAGTTAGCTCAGGTCCTATACAGAAACCCAGCATTGTTGCAGCATCAGGGCTCTCTTGCAAAGGAGATACTTCACTATCGAATAAAGATTAGAAATAAATAAATCTTGAATGAAAAAAAAAAAAACTTTCTGTGCATTTATTTAATTTATATATGTTGAGGGTTTTTAATGGTGTAAATCATTGTCAGGAGAAAAAAAAGTGAAGTTCTTTCTCTTGGACGATTATGATAATTAATCAACTGCTGCATCAACACTAAAAGCAGTTATTGCATTTCCCTGAGAACCAAAGCTAACATAAACTTTAACCTAACTCTTCTCCTCTACAGTGTCTGTTTGTTGGGGAATCGCTCTCTTAAGAATGACATGTTTGACACGTGCTCAAAGATGGAAACAGTAAATAACGACACCGTCACCACCGACCTGTGGAGTCTCTTCTGCGATAGTAAACATCCCAACGCGACCTGTGATGAATATTTCTCCTTAAATAACTTGACAGAAATAAAGGCCATACCTGGGCTCTTGAGTGGAGTTATCAAAGGTTAGACAAAAAGCATGTAAAAAAAAAGAAACCATGTTCAACTTTCTGGTACTTTAACAGTTAAATGAAAATTTCTGCCTCTTTTTCCATTAGAGAACTTGTGGGGCAACTATGGCCCAGCTAATATGGTCATAGAGAAGACAAATCTGTCTTCAGTACCAGTTGAGGAACCAGTCAAAAATACACAGAAGAGCTACGTCTTCAGTGACATCACCACTTACTTCACATTACTGGTGGGGATATACTTTCCATCTGTCACAGGTATCTTAAATGTCAAATGACCTCAAGTTGAAGGCAAAAATAGAGAAAATTAAACTCAATAGTTATTGATAACTTTGTAAACTGACTTTTTGCAGTGTACTAATTTAAAGTGTGTCTTATTTCAGGCATAATGGCTGGCTCTAACAGGTCTGGTGACCTTCGTGATGCCCAGAGATCCATCCCAATAGGAACTATCATGGCTATTCTCACTACCTCTTTCATCTGTATCCTCTAGGCTCTATGTTTATGTTTGTTTGTGTTGAGTGTGTCCAACCTATACATAGGACAGAAGTAGATCAAGTTCCCCAGTTAGATTTTTCATTCTGTGGGTGAAAATGGGACAAATCAGTTACTTGTTGCCATCTTAACTTTGTGGTCAGATATTTCCTTTGTGGTCCTGTTTGGGGCCTGTATTGAAGGAGTGGTGCTGAGAGACAAGTAAAAGAAAGTTTAAATCCACTTTCACTTTTTTTTTTTTTTCCCCCAAGAGCTTTTTGAGACATATTCTTTGATATTTAGAATTAAACATGTACACAACCTCTATAGAAAATGAGCCATGATCATGATCTCGGATATTTCAGGTTTGGTGACTCAGTAAAGAAGAACCCTGTAATCGGTATTCTGGCCTGGCCGTCACCTTGGGTGATTGTGATTGGCTCATTTTTCTCCTGTTGTGGTGCCGCACTGCAGAGCCTGACTGCTGCCCCCCGGCTGTTGCAGGCCATAGCTCGTGATGGCATCATCCCATTCTTACATGCAAGTACCTTAAATATTTATACTCATTGTATTTTACATAGTAAATAAAATTCTTCATCGATTTGCACTTGTTTCAATATGACTGTAACAACTTCCCAGTGTTCACTGACTTCAAATTGCTTATCTTTAATCTCTTCTTATGTTGAAATAAATCGAAGATCAGCAAGATTTGTTTGAGATATTTTGTTAATAATTTATGGAGAAAAAACATAGTTCATAAAGTTATTTCAAATTTCTATAGCCAAGTAGGATTCAAACCAAAGATCTTTTCATCAGTCAAATATAACATAATGAAGCTCTGTCTAACAGTGACTTTGTGACCTGGATAATTTGTGTCTTCACTGAAAACTGCATCAGACCTCAGTATTCTGTATCGGTTTCTCTTTCAGGTCTTTGGTCATGGGAAGGCTAATGGTGAGCCCACTTGGGCTCTTTTGCTGACGGTTGGGATTTGTGAGATAGGAATTCTCATCGCTTCTCTGGATGATGTGGCCCCTATCCTCTCCATGTATGCAGTTTGATATAATCCCAAATACTCACTCTTCTTGCTAAATTTTTGTATCCTTACAATCTCTATTGTGTCTCTGGTTATTAGGTTCTTCCTCATGTGCTATCTGTTTGTCAACCTGGCCTGTGCTGTTCAGACTTTGCTCTGTACTCCAAACTGGAGACCTCGCTTCAAATTCTATCACTGGTGAGAACAGATCTTAAATAGCCCTGGAGACATTCCTCAGTTAATGTCCTGTGACGGTATAATAGATGTGTGTTTATTTCCTGTAGGACTTTATCCTTCTTAGGGATGAGTCTCTGTCTGTCCCTCATGTTCATCTCCTCCTGGTACTATGCGATATTTGCCATTGTGATAGCTGGCTGTATCTACAAATACATTGAATACAAAGGGTGAGTGTGAGGTCAAAATCACTTTTAACTCCAATGTTATTAAAGCTGACATGAACACTTTAATTATAGCAAGGTTTTGTTTATGGCTTTACCAGAAAGATGACTTTAGGTCGCAGTGGAACACAAAGAAAGCTTGTTTTACCCTCCACTGCTTTTGCTTTATTACTGGAAGCTGATTTTGGAACATTAATGTTTACTCTGATCATTGCTAAAGCCAGTCAGTGGAACATAGCTGAACTAGCTAAACATGTGATCCAAAATCTTGAAGAGAAGTGAAACTTTTCTCTTTGGGCCTTTTGGATGCAGGGCAGTGAAGGAATGGGGTGACGGGATCAGGGGTCTGTCCTTAAATGCGGCCCGCTATGCTCTCATCCGCCTGGAGGAAGCACCACTGCACACCAAAAACTGGAGGTGAGGATGATCTTCCTCCTGTTTGCTATTCATTTTCTGGTGTTCTTTTTCTTACTCTATTCAAGTTACATAATCTATTCCTTTCTTTTATTACTCATCTCTTCAGGCCACAGCTGTTAGTATTGTGTAAGCTGGACTCAGACCTGGCAGTGAAGCACCCTCGTCTCCTGTCTTTAACCACACAGCTAAAAGCGGGGAAGGGACTGACCATCGTCTCTTCAGTCCTGCAGGGAACATACATGGCCCGCAAGAAGGATGCCCACACTGGAGAACAGGTTTGTTCTGTCCCCTACTCTGCATGTCAAGCTCAGCTTTATCAACTTACCTTCTTAATCAACTGCTTTTCCTCCACCTGTAGAACTTGAAAGCAGCCATGGCTGCAGAGAGGACAAAGGGCTTCTCCCATGTGGTGGTGTCTTCCAACCTGCGGGATGGGTTCTCCATATTAATCCAGTCTGCAGGACTGGGAGGAATGAAGCACAATGCTGTCCTGATGGCCTGGCCAGCAGGCTGGAAACAAGCCCGAGACTCCTCTGCAAGGCAGAACTTCATAGGTAAACTGAACATTATTATCTCATAAAAAGAACACAAATTACAAATCCCAATTGCAGAAAGGCTGGGAGGTTTTCTAAGATGTGGTAAAAAAAGAAAAAATAATTCAGTAGTGTAAAGTAGAAGAAGCTTTTAATCTTTGCTAGTAAGAGCCCTGATATTGGATCGTGTGAAATGTCCCAACATCTCTCTGCCTGTCATCATCTAGAGACGGTGAGAGAGACAACGACAGCACATCAAGCTCTGCTGGTTGCTAAGAACATCGACCATTTCCCTGGCAACCAAGAGCGTCTGAAAGAGGGCACAATTGATGTGTGGTGGATCGTACATGATGGTGGATTACTCATGCTGCTGCCATTTCTGCTTAGTCAGCACAAGGTGTGTGTTCTCCGCAGCATTGTTGTGGGAAAATCTCTTGATGTTCAGGGCAATAGCTAGGATTTTCATGCTTCATAAAACATATTAAAGTGTTTGTTGTAATATTTAGTGCTGCTTTGGGAGAGCTTATTTACTGAGAATAACATTGGATGTGAGGCTTATGTACTGGGAACTGGTGCTGATGCAAGTCTTTCTAGGTGTGGAGGAAGTGCAAAATGCGAATCTTCACAGTGGCCCAGATGGATGACAACTCCATCCAGATGAAGAAGGACCTCCAAATGTTTCTCTACCAACTACGCCTGGATGCAGTGGTGGAGGTGGTAGAGATGGTGAGACAGTTTGCAATTTTTTTATACTACGTCATTATCTACTGGTACTAAATTTGCAGATGTCTTGATATCTTTCCAGCATGACAGCGATATCTCGGCCTTTACATATGAGAAGACGCTGATGATGGAGCAGAGATCTCAAATACTCAAACAGATGCATCTGTCCCGCACTGAGAGGGAGAGAGAGGTACAATGAAGCATTATAAATGCCAGATTATAATGTACTAAATAGCACAACAGCATGCTCAGTAAATGCTGTAAAATATAGATTTAGATGCAAAACTCGATGGAATAACATCTCAACTGGAAATATTCTAATTTTAAAATAGACAAAAGCTGCAGTGCATCTCATCTTTTGACCTTTGAACTCTTGTGTTGTGATTGGACGATTGGCTCAGATTCAGAGCATTACAGATGTATCGCGTGGCTCCGCAAAGAGAAAGAAGAGGTCTGGCATTGATGCCTTACCCCTCAGCATTCAGAGCATTCCAGAGGATGAGGTAGCCACGGCAACCAAACAGTTTTTAGCAACCACATTGGTGCCATTGCTCCCCTCGTGTATCATACTTCCTTACCATCATTAACCATCTGTACATAATGCAATATTTTAGACAAAGCTGTCAATGTAAGCTGAGCTCAGCTGCATTTTCTGGCTAGGTCACGATGTCTGTGCTATGCTCAAAATAATTTGAGTCTCCACCGTCTTCCATCCAGTTATCCTCCTACATCTGTTGCAAAACAACAGTTTTACCCTATTTATACCAACTGGGAAATTAGGCTCTGCATTTTACCCATCTCTAGTGGGTTTACTAGAGAGCAGTGGGCTGCCATATTTTGGTACCTGGGGTTGAGGGGGTTACAGGCCCTGCTCAGGGAAAGACTTAAAGACTCTTCGAGATGAGAAGCTGCCACTAGAGGATGACAAAGTCTTCAGTAAGTGGCATTAAATGTGCTATGTAGTCCCAGAGTTGGAGCAATTGTTTTTCAATACATTTGCTCCTCTAGTAAACTATTTCCTCCCAAAGTTTAATAATAGTTTGTTGTGGGTGCTAAACACTGATATCTATGACCACACAAGTTAGAAATCACAAGTTAGAACGACAATTAGACATGCAGATTGGTTTTAAGGTCCTTACACCAAATCTGCAACCACTGGGAATGTTTGGAGCATTGGTCAATATCTGAACACGATCTGCACTGTGTTTCTCTGGTTTGACTTGACAAAAATTATGAAATGAAATGTTTCTCAAAAAACAAAGCCAGCAGCAATGCAAGGTTGCTTGTTTTACAAACCTATTAAAGATTACATATTTGCTTCATAGGTTAGAAAGAAAGTGGACTTTACCTAGCATAACTTTTCAAACTGTTTATCAGTTCAAATAATATTAAATAATAATGTAGATGTAAAACATCCCACAGTGTATGCAGACACATAACATGATGCATAACAATTAATGAGTCATTAAGTGCTACTCACCTTGGAGAGAAAGGGTCCTTTTTGCATTTTCCACAACTTACTCTTCAGATTCCGGGCTGACTTCACAATGTCCCTTGTATTAACCCCCATGAAATGTGCACCAGTTAATCTGGTTTTGGTTCCAGTTCATGTTAGTCCTGTTAACCATGAAAGTATTTGTTAAACACATCAGGGACTGGAATGTATTCATGTAGATTCTTGTTGACATAAATGGAAACACTTATTTCCATTTATTCTGATGTCACTTTTGTGGCAGGCATGTTACATAAATCATGGAAGCAGATCCAGGCTTTCATCTTCATGTTTCATCTCCAAAAGACACTGCATTTTATTTCATGTCCACAAACTTGCTCCTCACTGGAGAGTGTTCATTTAATTTCTCGACTTATTTCCAAACCACTTTACATTGTGAAATAGTGGAGCACATTATTTGATTCTTTTTATGATTGACTCAGCTCAGCTCATCCTGTTCTTTGTTCAGGCCCAGTTGATTCACGACCGGAACACGGCATCTCATTCTGCAATGACAGACAAAGATGCAGGTGCCACGCCAGATCGTGTCCACATGACGTGGACCAAAGACAAAATGCTCAACGAGAGGAACAAGCAGAGAGAAGGAGCTGCCGTAAAGGATCTGTTTAATATGAAACCGTAAGTAGATCCAGTTCTCCTGCAGGAGATCATAAGGATGGACTCTAAAATGTGTTGCCTTTTCTCACATTTTATTTCATTTGACACTTGATTTTGTCATATTGTACAGCCACTACCTGCATGTTTAAGGGTAGTATTTTATACATTTCACCTTATTCTGTATTAACATAGTTCAATCATAGCCTCACTTTGAATATATTGTCACCTTTGTCTTTTTCAATAGTTTTCAGTAGTAATCCAGTCATTTTGACGCATGCAGTTTTTCCAGTATGATGTCATTCGTTTGTTAAACTGTTTCTCCCTTTTGTGTTGATTATGAGACAAGAAGGAACAGCTCTTGTATTGTTGTTAATGTTGGATGTGTTGTTTTTGCTCCCTTCCTCCAGTGAGTGGGAGAATCTGTAAGTTGCCCCGTCTTTGACCTTGTGGTTACCCGTACAGAAACTCTTTGTGCATGTGCATGTCTTTGAAAATGATCCCCGTCAGCATGCGAGTATGAAAGCCGTTCACTTTAGTTTGCGTGAGCCAAGGATGCATGAATGAAACAAGCTTGCTATTTGACATGCAGTATTAAAGCTACTTGCATGTAAGCTCATCAGATCTCATAGCCATCTATGCTGTGATTCTTTTGTGCAGTTGATTTATAGTATTGTACTTTACAATGCTTAACTTTGTTACATAGGAACAGATGTTGTCTTTTTTCCAATCAATGCTTTCACTAATGTCTTTGGTGTAATTTAGCAACCAGTCCAATGTGAGGAGGATGCACACAGCTGTGAAGCTGAATGAGGTGGTGGTCAAGAAGTCCCATAATTCAGAGCTGGTCCTTCTCAACATGCCAGGCCCACCCAAGAACAAGAAAGGAGATGAGAACTGTATCCTTGTTTAATGCAACTTTATTGTCCAGTAGCCAATTGTCTTTCTGTTAGGAAGTAAATTATTCTCTCATTTAGTCAGTCTCTTTAAGACATATTGGTATTTTTTCGGGATTAGTATGACTTTTGCAACTTTTTTATTCACTTTCTTAAAGCTACGGATAACAGCAGGTTAGCTTAGCTTAACATCATCAGAGTAGCAGGTGCTTTGCTGCTCTGCAGATTAACTGACTGGAATTTAGTCAGCCACTGTAAGAAATCATGGTACTTTGAAGTAAAGATATGACTTTTGCATCATTGACTAATTTTATTCACTTTCGTAAAAGCTACAGGTAACAGCAGCTTAGCTTTGCATACAAAGGAAAAGGAGCATTATGAGCAAGGCAAGTTTATTTGTATAGCACAATTCAATAACAGGGTGATTCTGAGTGCTTCACAGAGACGTTGACAACATCAGAAAATAAAAAGCATCATTTAAAATCAAAAGCAAAAGAGAGAAAAGAGAAGAAAACTTTAGAAACAGTATTAAAACATGATCAAGTTTAAAAATTCAGTCTTAAAAGAAACTTAAAGCTTAAATAAATAAAAACTATTCAAATGGAGCAGAGAACAGGTGGGTCTTTAACCTGGATTTATTATATATAATTATTATAGATCCTAGCTCAATAAGCTAATAGAAGCTAACCAACTTTACTTTGAAATATATACTGTTTTTTAGTAAGCAACTTGTTGCTACTTTGAAGGAATGGTATGACTTTTGCAGCAGTCACTAATTTTATTAACTTTCTTAAAAGGTCCAGATAACAACTGATTAGCTTAGCTTAGCATTAACAGGAAAAAAAAAAAAACCATTATAGGCCCTTGATTAATAAGTTAATAAACTACATAGACTAAGATATTATGTAACAAGGATTGAGTGGTCAATCTCGGTTAAGAAAGAAAGAAAACGGGAAAAAGAAGACAACAAGCAGAAGAACATAGATGCTCATTGTAAGGAGATAGTTCACAGAGAGTTATTCACTCCTCTACAATATATAATAATATAATTCCTTGCCCATATATGATAAACTTCAGGATTCATTCCTAAATTCTGCACCTATAGCAAAAGGAACTTTGTAAATAGATACTAAAAAAATCAAATAAATGAACTATGTTAGCTGCGAATAAATAAATACTACAGTTAATTTAAATGTTTAACAGATTGTATGTTTGGCAACGATTTCAATAAACAGCAGCTCCTAAAACTGGATGAATCAGCTGATCTGTACAATGTGCCCTTAACCATGTTTTTCTCAGACATGGAGTTCTTGGAGGTCTTAATGGAAGGCCTAGACCGTGTTCTGTTGGTTCGTGGAGGAGGTCGGGAAGTCATTACGATCTACTCTTAGCGCCAAAAGATTTTGAATTGTTTTGAATGACATTTGGAGGACACGTGGTTGGAAAGGAGACTAGGTGGTAAGCTGACAGAAGACAGAGAAGGGACAGTGAAAGTAGGAAAAATGCCTCCTTCTACACTGCCAGGAAAAGAAAAATGTGCCAATAACATTTTGGAGAAGGACACAGTCAAGGACACAGGACCCTGTCTGCAGCTTCTGGCGGCATTGAAGGCTCTCAAGCTTCTCTAACTCACTTCTTTACATTACAAGATAAAAAATGGTAGCTGCATTGGAAAAATGTTCATTCTTCACTGTTTTCAAAGACTTGTCATTTAAAGCCAATGCAATGTATTATTTATATTCCTTCTTGGGACGTTAATTGAAGGAGCAGCTTATTTTTAATGAAACCAGTGAGATGACTGGCTCCACTGAGAAATGCAGACACAATAAACAGAAGTCCTTCGTGATTTCAGTCCCAGTTATGAAACTTCAGATTTTAGAATGATGGTATGTGTTGAACATGTTTAAAAAATATATTTAACTTTTAAGTTAATTACTGTGAACAAATGTGAAAGTAATGCTAATTAATTTAGATTTTGTCATTGCAGATTAACTGAAACACCTATGACATGCATGTTAGACCACATGTGAAAGCTTATTTCATAGAAAACCACTGATGCTTTGTATCATTGGTACTCTTAGTAATGAGGCAAACTGAAAGACTGCTGTACATATAAGTTTTTATTTTCTGTTTTTTAAGTTTAGCACTGACTGAATTAAATGTGCTATATGTTATTTTGCTTAGAGAAATCTAATTAAACAAAAGTTTTGTTAGTCTTTGTAATACTGATGTTGTGTGTTAAGTTTTCAGTTAGAATGGGATTTGCTCTATCAGTTCCAATTGGATAATAAAGCTGAAGTTGGTATAATCTGGTTTGATATAAAAATGCACGTTAGGGCCAAAGACACATTTCATTCAACCATCCACCCACCTGAGCACACACACCAAGATTTTTCCTGCAGAAAATTGCGTTTGTTTGTAATCATATGAATAGCTATCACCATTTAGAATAAATATTTAGTGTGTATTGGCATTATAACAGCATAGTGAACTTCTCATAAATGTAGACTTCCACTACTTTTACTAACCTTTAGATGTACTGGATGTTCTACGGACTGGGAATGATTGGAATGATCCTCCCCTAATGATGTTTGAGAACATAAAAACCCAAAAAGACCAAAGGCATAAAACTTTAAAGCAAATAATTTGCTTGCAAAGGAAATTAATCTGCATGAGCAGAAGGTCAGAAGCAGATAACTATGATTTATTTAAATAATTCTCAATTTCATGAGTGTTTAAAACTTCTATCTCTGTTTTACATATTTTGCATGGGCCAAGTTGAACAGCGTACACACTTAATATAAGTTTAATTTATTTTTTATTCGTGTAAGAAAATCAGTTAATACTCTGTTTTTCTGTTATTGTTCCATTCCTGTCTGACGATTATGACAGAGTTTTATTGTTATCATCTCTTACATAACTGTTCTGAGCTCCAAAAATCAATTTAATCCTAAAATCATGATTGTCTCTTGGTTCACAAAAGAACAAAGACAATCACAGAGCTGCAGTAAGTAAGCTGTCGGGAAACTTGGCCCTGGATAAATGGCTTCCTGTTTGTCCCAGAGAGTGGTTAGCTGGGTCAGCACACACAAACCAACAATAAAAAAAAGAAAAAAACCCTACCCAGTCTGGTGCTCTGATCAGTCTCCGTTACAACTCATGTCCATGTCTGCTGCTTGGAACCCTTACACTTTGCTCTGTTTCGAGTATATGCTGTTGTTCTGTAAGAATCACAGTTAATTTGACACTTTATAGTTGTTCAAATACCAATGTCTGTCTCACTCCACACCCACCCATCCATTTTTATACCCCTTTTTATGCTATTCAGGGTTTTGGAGAAGCTAGAGCCTCTCCCAGCAGACATCAGCAGGCGGCTGAGTACACCCTGGACAGGTCCCTGGTTTCATAAAAAAAAAAAGAAGAAGAAGAAGACAAACAAAACAAGCCCACAAATGTCCCAATATGAAAAAGACATCACAGACTGCATGAAAACCAAAAGGGGGAAATGATAGGTTTACTGAATCTTTACAAATGTGGGAAGCTTCAGTGTTCGCTGTCCAAAACTTGTTGCCGTTTTTGTAAGCTGAACTGGTGAAATCTGATACATGTTAAAATGCAATGTGCTTTTATATATATATATATATATATATATATATATATATAAATTAGCGTTAAACTAGCATATGATGTCAAATCTTAAGAGAACCTAACTGGATGAACAATACCTCAGGTTGCATTGTGGTAATTTCTATATGAATTTGGAGGCAGGGGACAGTTTGCTTCTAGAAGTTTTCCTGTCTCCATATGTGATCTGTTGTTTGTGTGTCTTTTTTTAACGCATATGCATGCAGATGGATAAATGTGGAAAGCAAAGGGTGTCTATTGGCTAAAAACATGAGTATTAACCTTTTTAAATGAGTTTGGATTTGAATAATTACTACCAAATATAACAGTAAATCTTGTCCTGGACATTCAGGATATTGTTTGGATGTCCACTGGCTGCAACAGAAGCGCTAAAATTTAATGGTTGTTAGAAACGAGCAGGTCTGCAGGCTTGCATCTGGAAGAGCAAAGCAATGCTGTCTCCAGCAACTTCCTTGGAGTCCTTCCAGAGATCTTCTCCTATTGCTTCTAATTAAATAAAGAAAGTTGTCTGGGCTAGAAACGATTCTTAGAGAGAAAAAGAAAATCTAGTGGAAAATAAAGAGAGAACTCCTTCAGACAGTCAAAAATAGTGCAGGAAAGTGAAAGCTCTTGTTGCATTACAAGTTTGTTCTACTAAATTTAAAAGGACAAAAAAACAAATTATTGCAGATTTTAATGGTTCTATGGTTTAATTCTTCATGTAGCTTTATGGTGTCATCTATGTTAAAAACTCCAACAGATTTTTGGGGGAATTACTCAAGAAAGGATTGACAGGAGCATAATGCAAGGACAAAACAATCATCAAAAAAACTTATCAAATTTCTGTCGCAAAATGCTGCATCTCATCTGCATGCATAAAACCTCAGCCTCCAAAACATCACTCATAAAACCTGTGCTGAGCTTATATAATCATACATCATATCAAATTTACAATCTGTGTTTCAATATCCTGTCTATAAAGCCTATTTAACCCAGCAATCAGCATTTTTTGTGTGAAAAATCACCTCTCGCTGCTTACAGATCTGATGTTCCCACAACCTCAACTGACGTTTGAGTAAACTGAAGGTTTGGATAAATAACACTATCTGAAAGAAAACGCCTATCTGAGAGCTAAATCTAGCAAAGAGAGAAAACACAAGAGGCTTAGGAAGGGAATGCACTCTGCAAAGAGGATGCTAGAGGAAAAGGAGGCAGGGCGGGGGTGAAGGGTCCTTTCTTTCTCTCTGAGCTATTATCATTCCAGCATTGGCTAATAGTGGGTTGTGAAAATCTAAACATGAATTACTTTTCAGACTCAGTGACCTTAGTGACCCTTGAAACTTGGCTTAAGCTGTCATAAAAAAGAAAGGCTGAATACACACACACACATACACACACTCTCACTCTCACACACACTCACATATATATATATAAATATATATATATATATACATTGTCACCACTTAATGCACCTCGTATGTGTGAAGACAATAATGTATGTATGGGTATCTATGTGTATATGTATCATGTATATATCTATGAATATATATGTATGTGTATATGTAGTTAAATGTATATGTGTATGTGTATATTTAGATCCATATATGTCCATATATATATATAGACAGATATTACCTATTTGTATATTTCCATAACCCTTCCTCCATAGTGAGTACTGTGTATTTTTGTACATAGAACACCAGTTACTGTGGTACATAATTTGTTTCTGTTTTTTTTATTGTATTTGTATTAAATATTTGTATTTTATATTTTCTTAATCTGCTTTTCTTACTCTGTTTTTTCTGTAGTTGAGCTGTAGTAGCACACAAATTTCCCCGTTGTGGGATTAATAAAGTCTGGCTTTGTTTAATAGTGAAAGTAAGAGCATTTCCACATGAACAATGAGAAGGGAACTTAAGGGACTCAGGGGATAAGAAAACCACTGATCAGTGAGGCTAACAGGAGAAAAAGGCATAACTTCTGTAGGAGCATAAAGATTGAACTCTAGAGCAGGGCTACTCAATTCGGTCCTACGAGGGCTGCAATCCAGCAGGTTTTCCAAGTATCCCTGCACCAACACACCTGAGTCAAATTAGGTGGCTCTAACAGCCAATCAGGTTCTACACAATGACTCATTAATTTGACTCAGGTGTGTTGGTGCAGGGATACTTGGAAAACCTGCTGGATTGCAGCCCTCGTAGGACCGAATTAAGTAGCCCTGCTCTAGAGCAATGGAAGAAAGTCACATGGTCTGATGAGTTCAATTTACTCTGTTCCAGAGTGATGGGAGCATCAGGGTAAGAAGAGAGGCAGATGAAGAGATGCAGCCACCATGCCTAGTGTCTACTGTACAAGCCTGTGGGGGCAGTCTATGATCGGGGTTGCTGCAGTTGGTCAGGTCTAGATTCAGCAGCATTAAGTGCTCAAAGAATGAGATCAGATGAGTAGCTGAAGATACTGAATGAGCAGGTTAGGATTAAATTGCATTGTTGATGAATACACTTAACTTTATGTTGTTAGATAAGCATGTGATTGTAATATTTCAAAAAGTAGTAGTAGTAGTAACTACCCTAATAAATCAAGTACCTCATACTCCTATTACCATGGTGACTTTATTTCTCTTTAGAACATTACCGAACACTCGTTCCAGCTCCTTACAACATGAAAGTCGTTCAAACTAAATACATTACCACCACACCTGTCATACAAACTATGATCGCACAAGAACATCAAGTCAGATCCTTGGTCAGATTCAAGTCAGATTTCTCCAGATGAGGTGGAAGAAGTGGTTGAAGAAAGGGAAGTCTGGGCTTCTCTGCTCTAGCTGCTGCCCTGCAAGCCAACCTTGGATAAGCACTACTGGATGGATGGATGGATGGATGGATGGATGGATGGATGGATGGATGGATGGATGGATGGATGGATGGATGGATGGATGGATGGATGGATGGATGGCCAAAAATCAATATCTTTATTGCTCAAAGTAAAAGACAAATTAATTTGTGACTCTCCCCATAACCAAGCAGCCCCCGCTGATAAACAGATAGACCAGTTTTATCATACATACTGCAGATTGTTTAACTGTAAAAGTTGAAGAAGTCATGTAATCTGTTGTTTGCACTGTGGTTAATGGAAGGTTGATAATTACAGGGTGGATGCATACTTACTGCAGCGGGTGATTAGGAGACCAACAGCAAATCTTTGCCTCAGGCAAAACCTCACATGCAAATTCTTTTCTTTTTCTCAACCTTAATTGATTAAGATGTGGTTGTTCAGTTCTTTAAGATGTAGTTTAGTTGTTGCTCATCTAATATAGTCTAATTTCAAATAACTGGATATAGCTTCTAAGGTTTTCAGATATTAAGGAGATGCATTAATAGATCATTCAAACTAGGTGATGGGCCAAAATATATTCAATATTATCTTAAATGGAAAGAAATTACCTTAAGCAGCAGGTTAGGTGAGAGGGTCTACTGAGTGAGTACTGGGGGAGTCTTTTTCTCCTTCAAAGGAGTCAAATTTCCCAACTCTGTGGATCCAGGGAGTCACTCAGCTCAGAACTGAGAGTCTTTGTGCGACTGAGGGAGGGAGAAGAGGGAGAGTGAGAGAGAGCAGCAGTGTGACTTCAGGTCTGCACAGTGAGGGAGGACAGAGGGACCACGGAGTTTGCCGGAGTTTCATCACACACATGTACTTGGAGTTTCTTTTCAAAGCTGGATTTTTATTCACTAACTAAAATGTTTCAAGGGTAAGAAGCAGTTATTTGTATTGGATTAACATAGTCTGAAAAGAGGAAAAGGGGGATTATAATTAACTAAAAGATCTGATGTCTTCCCTAACACAGTACAATTGCACTAAAAACTAATTAAGCTCAATATTAGGATCAAATTTTCACTCTTTTCAAAGTTTTGAAATGCAACCAGAACTTCACCAATCTCAACTCCCATTGTGTGCCTGATGTGTCTCCTCAGGTGGTCTCCTGCCCTGCTTCTCACCCTGCTGTGCTGGCCAGCCGCTGCCCTGCAGGTTATAGGGGGTAAGATTCCTGCTGCTGCAGCTTTTTTCTTAACATCATCTCTGTAAAGAAACTCCCTTAGTGGTGAAAAGGAGGGCACTGACCCAACACATGCTTCAAAGAGTGTTGCCTTTCCTCATGCTGATGATATAGTTCCACTGAAATATAACTTAAGATGGAAAATATTTTCCTGTAAGTCATAACATGATAATTTAACAATAAAGATCAGGAACAATTTGGAAATTGCTTAACTTCAATATCAAGAGTATTTTCAGGGATGGTGTTCCTGGTGGGATTATATTTGTAAAATCAGGAGATGTTTAAATTTTGTTGTTTAAATTAACTGTAAAGCTGCCATTGATTTGATGTTAAAGCTGATTTTTTCAAATATAAAATGATTTGTTCTGAAGTCAGATTCATTTGCGGTACTGCTCGATTTCTTTTAGGAGCAGACCTAAACTGCCTTACGACAAAAAAAGTGGCATAAGCTTTAATAAGAAGGCAACAGTGGATATTCACTCCTTATATATATATATATATATATATATATATATATATATATATATATATATATATATATAGTAGAAATATTGTAGAAATAATAGCAGTTGTGTGGATTAGCATAACTCAAGTGATAATTTCATTGTAACTCAATACCACACTTTCACTACTGTTTGTTTTTTGTCTGATTTAAAAAATAAATAAATAAACACAAGCACAAGTTGAATTATTCCAACTTTTAGTCCTGTTGTATGGATTTTATACGATCCATTATGCAACTCAGTAGCATTTTTGGTAGCGACTTCCACCTCAATTTATAAAGCACTGAACTTTGTAAAAACAATGGAGCAATCCTTGACAATGAACATAATTATTACCAAATTACCATTTTTCAGCTAAAGAGCTGGGACATGAACTGACTGTCCTCTCTTACACCCACTGCAAGACGCACAATGTGATTCGGCCCCATTTCCACTTTAACACCTGTCCCTTTTTTTTTTTTGTTTTCATTCAGTGACTCCCTGCAGGCCTGCTCTTCTTATACAGCTCTGCAGGAGAGTGATAGTTTGTTTGTTTGGCAATAGACCCGCCTTCCTCTAATCCCCTTTATCCTATTTGTAAGTGTCTGCAGTCTGAAGTAGCTGGAAGTGACAGACAAGTCAAACACTGCACCAGAGTGGGAAATGGAGCGTTTGGCTTGTATGTTAATGGTGTGAGGGGTTTCCTCTGTACTGCACCGGCTGTTTGTGTGTTTATGATATTTGAGCTGGGAGGGGGTTAACTCTTAGCTTTGAAATGGGATGCTGAGAACAGATTTGATTCTTTGCCACTAACTCTGACAATCGATGACGACAGCAATGTCAGAAAGAATGTTCCACATGCTCATGAATTAGGGCATGGAAATCGTGCTCTATCTCCTGAGCAAACAAAACAAAGACAAGACAACCCATTAAGGTCTGATCTGCCAAAGGCTTCCAAACTACCTAGAGGCTACCTTGTGACTTGGTAATCATGTGGTGAAACTACAAAGTGGGGTAACTATAGCTGCCAGTGTACCCTTTAGCAAACCACTTGAGCTGAAAACAGCTTAAGTGGTGCAACATCATCAGTTTAGTTTCTGTTCCTTCAGACTGCAGTGTCATATATATTTTATACAGTCTACTTCTTCATGAAAAACATTCAGAAAATCATTTCCCATCTTATGGCTGATAATCATATTTTAGTGTTCAGTTAAAATATGAATCATTTTCTTACTTTAACTACATTTTTCTGTAATATTTATTCTTCAGTGATCTGCATCAGTGGTAATAGGAGTTCTATGTTTTTTTCAAAATCTTCTGATATCCGTTTAGGGGGTTGATAAAGTATTTTTTAAATTTTTCATTTCAATTAATTTTCTTTCATGTCAGTGAGTCCATACATGCTTCAAAAGAGTCAACAAGATATCTGAAAGCTCCATGTGGCTATAATTTCCACTGAGGTTGCTGCAGTTGGGGCAACAAGAAAAGGCACTGATCACTTTTTCTTGATAGAAAGAAGCGTTTAATGGCTGTAAACAGCTCGTGGATGTAGCGAGAAGTGATTGATCCGTTTTACTGACAGCTTGTAGCTCATCTTTTTAGCCGTGCTGCTGTGTGGAGTTGTGTGGTCCTCTTAAAAACATTAAACTAGCCCAGATTAATTAGTACTTTAGAATATTATGTTTATTTTTCAAACATGACTAAAGAAACTAAGCGTGGGGAAAATGTTCACCTTGACAAGTCTGGCAAACGATTGAGAGTAAAACGTTATTTTTTGTATCTTTAACTCTAACATTTGCATGGTATCATGTCAACAAACTTGTAACTCACTCTGTAATTAAGTCTATAAGTCACCTTGCTGAGTTGTGGCTAAATTGAAAAAGCTTTCAGTATGTGTGCCTTTATCTCGCATGTCGTTAATCTTGCAGTTACTAGATGGATTCCTAATGATGTCTCATAGAGAGACTGTTCAGTGTTGTGCCTAATCAAAGCTTTTATCAACTTTTGCCCAATTTTCCCCTTTTCACAAAAAATCCACATGATTTGCAGATGTTAGATTTGATGGTGCATCAAATCTTCATTGATAATTAGACATGTTATATTTGTATTAAGCTAACATGCACATGTTTAATTAAATCCAGGAGTTGGAATACTATCAAATTTTTAATGTTAAAACTTGTAGACCCATACACCCCTCTTTATGAGCAGATAGCAGGGTCCTCATCACTCTTGAGTTCAAGACAAGTTTGGGATAATTCCTAGAAACTTAACTTTCATTCATTACTTACTCTGTCTCGTAGTCAAGTCATGAATAAAAGCTGCACCATCTTAAAGAAAATTGATCTGCTGGGTATAGAATAAAGTTTATTTGTTCCACTAGTGGCTTTCGTTTGAATGAATGAGGCTCCATCTTTTCATCTGGCATCCAGTCTTTAGGTTCTCACCATATTTTCCATCCCAAATTAACTTGAGATTTAACGACAAAGTGACCAGATAAAAAGAAGGTACTTTTATCACCCAGCTGACCTCAGTGTTTGTTGTTTGGTAAGACAGTGGTATCATATTGAATTGAGAGTTGAAAGGTTACACCAGAAAAGATCTTTTTCTTTTTTTTTACTTTTTCAGTTTTTTGAATGACTCTCAAAGTTGGAAATGGCATAGTTGGGTAAATTAATTTATTTTCTCTTAATTTCTATAGCGCTTATCAACAAAAAGAATCACCTCGGGGGATTTTCCATAAAGAAAAACCTACCAGTTTTCTCTGGGAAAGTGCTTGGTGACAGCCTACACAGTCTTTTCATAACATGAATGTGGATGGATTTAGATGTTCTGCACTGAATTTAGACCCTGTTTGATGGGTACATGTTATTGCTAGCTATAATTCAAGATATACTGCAACTTCAGCTGTAAACAGACTTTTCTACACTTCTGGCTTCATTCTTGACCCAACCAAAGAGGAAAACACTTATTTCTGGCTCAAGTAACCTTCACTTTCTATTTATCCTTGGATGAGTTGCTCTGAAAGGATTGCATGCTTAGCAAATATAAATGATCGTAAGGTGAGCCCAGTAGGAGTCTTTTATATTTTTTGATGAGTTTCCTCTGTACAGTATAACCAAGTTATTTTACTGCTGAATATTTAACTCTTGTAACAGTTGAAAACTTCATTAGTACCTCTTCGGTTTGAGACACAGGTTCTCCTGTTGGCCTCTGTGTACCACTCCTGACCTGATTTGGTCTCTGATGTTACTGGAAAAAAACTCCCTCCGTGCTCCCTTTAGTGTTTTATGGCTCTGTAACCTGCCAGGTAAGCATGTTGCATAAAAAAGCAATGTACCTAAATGTCTTCAGTATATTAGAGGTCTAAACACCCACACTGCAACGGCGTCCTGTCTGGAATGTGCTCATTCATCCAGAGTTACTTTGGCTTTTATACAGCTGGGCACAATGGGCCAACTGTAAAAGGTGTCATTGCTGTATGCGAGTAACGTTTAGCTCTATGGGATTTCAGTGGGGGAAAAAGTCCCTCATTGGAAAGTTGAACATTAGAATGGATGATTTTCCGTTGAAAATGGTCTTCCTTTCATACTTTCCATGATGTTGTCCTCATGGAAATGATGCAGTTCTCATACTTTGGTAGCTGTTAACATTTAGAGGAAAATAGTCTGATTGAGTTCAAAATGAAGGCGGAAAATGAATTTTTTAGACTAACCTAGCAATTATTTTGAGATAAAAACTTTCATTTTCAACTTTAATACAATAGTTTCTCAAGAGCAACACTAAAATGTCAAATGTTGTTGTTTATGTACATGGTTTCCATGGCTTCTGTTTTAACAAAATAGCTCTGAATCATGTTCATTGTGCATCTTTTCCATGTTATCTAAGCTTTGGGGCATGAAGCATACAAAGAAAGTCTTTCGGACTTAGCGACTCTGAACCCTGAAGTTGTGGCAAGGGTTAAAAGTTCTGTCTGTGTGCACAGTTAACAGCTGTGAGAGTCTAACATGCAACTTTACTGCAGGAAACACTCAAGAACATGCAGAATATTTTGAATACTGTAACTAGTTTGCCTGCCCTTCTTTCTTATTAGATAAATTTATCATTTATAACAAATATTTTGGTGTTCAGTTAAGGACATGTCTAAACTTGCTTTTATGTTCCCTTGACATGCCATTTATTTTTAGGAACTAATAATTAATCTACCTTTCAAATGGTCACCTGAAGAAATGCATTACCTTGGTGTGACACTGAAACTGCTGCTTTTAATTTGAAAAACTTTATTAACAAGACAACATTAAAAGCTGGAAATCACTCCCATTGTCTATTTCATGCAGAAAAGATGGTTTAAAGATGATTATCCTTCCCAGAATAACTTTTCCCATGTCAGCTTTTCCTATTCCATTTGACAAAAGCTTTTTTAAAGAGGTTGATATATTAAGAAAATTAGTATGGAATAACAAGAAACCGGTTAGATGCAAGGATTCATGTGTAGACAGGGAAAAAGATGGGCTAGGTTGTAATTATTTGTACAAATATTATATTGCATTTAACACAAGGTATAGAAATGATCTTACAGTTTCACATTAAGAGTTACTAGATGGGAAAGTATGGAACAGGAAGCTTTAGATATGTCTAAGATAAACTCATTGCAGAGTTTGTGGTATACGTCTCTTTGCAAATCTCTCACTAACTCACTGGTTAAATTTTCTTGTTCCATAACTCTGCTTTTTAAAAATCAGAGTGAGCTCAGTGTTTTAATTCTTCTAGTGTACCACTATGGGATAATCATATATTTGTAAGGGTAAACCACTTACCAATAACACCTGGAAATCCAAAGTAATTATAAATTTAGAAAATGTGAGAAATCCACATGATGAAGAACTAAGGTCCTTCACCCAGGCTGAATATGACATCAAAGACAAGGATTTCTTGAAATATGTGCAAATACGATCACAACTGAGTAAATACTATGGAGACTATGTATTCATAACTAAATTTTTAAACAATGAGTCAAAAATAAAAGCAATTGGCAATAAGAAATCCAAAATAGCATAAAAGCTATATAAATCAAACAATATATCATTAAAAATTTAGAATGCGGATCATAGGAGCTGGAAAACTGATCAAGAAAAGCCCTTTAAAAAAAGGAAAATGGTATTATGTCTGGAGAACTGATATAGAATATACTTTTCTCCCGTTCGATTGCATAAGATGAGTATAAATGATTCAGATATAAGTTGGCACTGCAAATATGAACAGGGTATTTTATCATATGGTTTGGACATCCAGTATAATGAAGGCTTTTAGGGAAAATGTTATACAGCCTTTGGGTAAAATTGTTGGCTGTTCTCTTCATGGTGGTTGTTCTGCCCTCAGACATGTTCTGTCATTGTATTTAGCAATTTAAGGTAACTAAAGTAGAGTTGAAAGCCATCACATTGAGCATGTGTTTTTTCAAGTAACATAATAGATTTAATCTGTTTGATGGTTTAACACTTCCTCCTACTGGCTGTTAAACATAAGCAGCAGCTAAACCGCGTATGGTTAAAAGGGGTATTTTTTCCCAAGCTCACAGAGTGAGCAGATTTATGTGTCGTTCTCTGTCAGTCCTCGCTGCCAAAAGAAAAAGCATAGTGTGTAAGTTTGTCCGATTGTTAGTGTGTGTTAGGTCAACATAGTGAAGTGACCATCGTAAATATGGTTTTACTTAATTGATGAAGGCTAACTATTATCCTGTGGTTTCGGTTAGCATGCTGTATGTTAGCATTTGCTTTCTCCTTGGGGAAATGTTATGTCTTCCTGTTGCTAACATGATTTTGGATCTACCTCTTACATGGTCTTTATATTTGATGCCTTTCTTTATGCACTTGTATAGTGACAGAATGTATTGCAGTTCTACAAAACTGAAGAAAGTAACGTGGTTCAACAGTAAAAGCTAAGAAGAAGACAGCTCGTCTCCTGAGTGGTTACTGGAACCATGTGTGTTTAGCTCTCTGCATAGGCTGTATAACCACATTTAGCTGAGGGCAGAAGAGTGGTCCAGCTTTATGTCAGTTGCATTTTAATGTTGAACTAGTTCTGTCTAAAGTTCACAAAGAATCTTAAAACTGGATGTATGTCAGCGGAACGACTTATAGCAGTGAACTGAGCTTATTATTCATAAAAGTCCCATCTCCAACCAGAATTTTGTGACAATAATTTGTGACTGCAGGTATACACACAGTCGGTGCAGAACGTTGATGTGCATGTTTGTGTATACATCAAGTATATCCCAGCCCTTACTTTGGCATAGTTGTTAGGCAATGCATCCACCAGAGGGCAGCGCAGAATTCAAAGTTAACTTCCTAGTTTCGACATCAGTTTCAGACAATAGCTAACAAGATGACGGTGGAGGAGACCATGATAATGTACATTCTCAGAAAGAGACATAAGTAGAGGCAGCACAGTAACCGCTGTTGGTTCGTGTGGCTATTAAATACAGTGTGGCTTCTTCTTCTACCTCTTTGTTTCTTTCACTGGTCACATGTGAGCTATACTGCACAACACTGCTCCTACAGTTTCCAGTGGCACTGCTCTGTTTCGTACATCCGGGTACACATCTGCAAACTCACTGAAAATGGATTGAAATACGCAAGTAATAAATGGAGAAGACAGGCATAAGGCTAATGAGGATGTGTATTTAACATTGAGCATAAATGAGCCCTAACATGTTTACATGCATTTTTACAGCCCAGTTATTGGTGGACTAAATGTAATTCAATTTCTTTACTTTAAATGAACAATCTGAGTGTAGGATTAGAAAAAGTATGTAGCGTTTGCATGAAAAAGCATCCTGAAAAAATTATCTTATAACATGGCTCTTTTTTGTCATGTAAACACATTTCATAAAGGCTGAGTAACTTCAATGACCTGTGCTTATCTTTGTCAACAGACAAAAAAGATCTAGAGTGCATTGTACTCCTCCAGCTTTGAACAATGCAGTGATTTTTGTGGTGCCATTTCTGTGGGTGGGTCAATGAATGGTCTTCTGCCAGAGGGACTGGAGCAAAAATGAGATAATATTTTCCTGTCACATTTCTCTGAAGGTTGCCTTTCATTCCACTTAAACACTATTTCCCTCAACACCTATTAAGCCTATTAAGATAAATCAAGATAAGATAAGATAAGATAAGATAAGATAAGATAAGATAAGATAAGATAAGATAAGATAAGATAAGATAAATCAAGATAAGATAAGATAAGATAAGATAAGATAAGATAAGATAAATCAAGATAAGATAAGATAAGATAAGATAAGATAAGATAAGATAAGATAAATCAAGATAAGATAAGATAAGATAAGATAAGATAAGATAAGATAAGATGCGACCATGGTAATAGCAGATGTGCTTGTTGGTTCTCACTTTTTAAATATTTGCATGGAAGCATCATGACCCTAGAAGCATTTTTTTTCTCCAGCAGTTATTATATTTTGACATACTTTTGCCTTTATGTCAATCCATAGTAGGTCAATATAGTACGATTAGAACAGAACTCGGTTCATTAGTTCCTCTTCTCACTACTGTGTACACTATACAATGAAAACGGTTGATGTGTGAGTCTGAATGAATTGTTTGAAACGCAAGCATCATGAGTAAGTCCTGAGTCATATGCCTCATCACTTTTAACTCACGGACTAACTCATCCCTGCTACGGCTAGCTAGCTAACTACATAGAAGAGACCAGACATGTTGCTATTGTGTAACTACAATCATGCAGCATTTGAATAAAAATATCATTAAAGTATTAGCCTTGTGGGAAAAACAACAGCTCTGGTTTCTTGTTGCAGCTCAGCTCCGACTATTTTTTCACAATGAATTGAATTATTTTCCAGTTTGAACTCTTTAGTGAGAGACTCATATCAACTTCAGTCATTAAAAGAAATAGTTTCCCATTATTAGTGAAAACTGCGATGTGAGTGAGGGAAAGACTCTGTTATCGGGGCCTTTAAACTCCGTCATCGGGACCTTTAAAACTCCGTCATCTCCTGCACTGAACTTGTTTCTGGTTAGGATAGTCAAACGTTTGCTTCAGATTTGGTTCGTGAGTAAATGAAAATCAGATTTTGATCTGAAAGACTGAAATTCTTGACTCAAAGAGTGGAATGTGCTGATGATATAGTCCTACTGAAATATATTTAATCTGATGTATTTAAATATTTTTCTGTAAGTCATAACATGATCATTTAGTAATTAAAATTAGGAACCATTTGTAAATTTGTAAAAACTTCGTTATCAAGTGTATTTGCAGGGACGGTGTTCCTGATGTGATTAGATATGTAAATATATGTGTAATATATAGTATGTAAAGTATGTTTTAATTTTGCTTGAATTTGTCCTCTCACTATAGATGTAGAGGTCTGAAGAGAGGAGATTTGCTCTCCTGCATCTCCAGTAGACTTATTCAAATATAAAATTATTTGTCATAAAGTTAGTTTTATTTGCGGTACTGTTAGATGTCTGTTAGGAGCAGACCTAAAGTGCCTCACTGCAAAAATAGTGGCACATGTGAAGCTCTAATAAGAAGGCAATGGTGGATATTCACTATTCACACTTACAGCCCCACTGGGATTCACACCTTAAGCCAAGATTGTGATAACACTGTCTATAGTATCATGTGTGCTAAAGAATTCCTTTTGTATTTAGTTAACATTTGTATTGAAGGAGGAAGTGAGCTTATGTGAGAAGCTCTGAAAAGAACACTTGCAGCTGAGCAAACAAAGCACACAAACACACACATACACTCACACACACACACACACATACACACTGCCAGACTCCAGATCCCTGAGCTATAATGCTGTATAAGATGTAAATAGTTTTACAGTGTTTATTGTGACTTTCTTCTAACTAGTAGAAAAATCTTAGAATAGTTTTAAAGCTGCTGTGGCAGTTTTTCTTTATCAAGTCTGAACTTTTGCATTTGAAAATTTGATCAGATTTTATTTTGTGTCAAATGTTTTTTTTTTTTTATTATTATTATTTTGGTCTGACTGACTGTCTTTCCTCTCACATCGTTCACCCATGGCCAGCTGTCCCTCTCGTTTTAACAAGAATATACAAAGAAACATATCTAAGCTTTATACTGATGAAGCCTGTCTTTCTTTGCATCTTTCTGCCCCTGTATGATCATGTTTCCAGAGGGGAACTAAGGGTAAGATGATGACAGGGGGCTGGGAGATCGTAGGTGGTGTAGTGACCACTGATATGTGATGTAATGGAAAGTGTCCATCTGCAGATGTCCACTTGTGACCTCCCATCAACTCCAAACAAAGAGTTCATCTATCTGAAACATGCTGTAGGGCCACTGAGAGGAACTTGTGTGTTGTGCCTATGGTTTGTCTGTTGAAAGTCAGAAGTTTATCTGTGGTGTCAGTCTGTATCTTTGAAGGCATTATGTAAACAATTAAGCTACTAAGTTTTATTTTTACAGTGTGTAACGGAATTACATAACTTTCCCTAAAGGTAATACATCTGCCAAGGCTAGAATAAATAAAGGGCTTAATTCAGCACAATTTCTTTAGAACTTTTCATTGTTTTGATTAAAATAAAAATCATTTGTCTTTATGTTAAAGTCCCACATTTTTAAACTTATTAAAAAGTCCTTGAAACTTTTGTTTATGTTGCAACACACATCATTAGCAAAATCTGCCATCTGTGGATTTCTGTATCAAATCCCCTTTGGGCACCACCTTCTGTCTGAGAAAGGTGAAATCAGATAACCTGTATTTTCTACATAGACTGTTAAGAAGAGCCAGCATTATTTAATGATTACTGATCATGATTACTGGCAGGATGGCACTGTACCACTAATTTGCATGTGCTATGTGGAACAGATGAAATGAGGAGCTAGCAAACTACAAGGAGAAGTTAGTTCAGCCTAGGGGGGAAACAGGCTTAAGAAGTGGTGGAAAGTAGAGCTAAGTTTGCTATCAGTGGAAGGTTATCAGCCCTGCTGAAGTTAGTTGCTTCAAAAAGTAGCGGTGAGTGAACCCGGGCTTGACTGGCACCCTGCTGATAGTTTGGGAGGGGTGTAGACTGTGGTTAATGCCTCACTTTTACATCAGATTGTGCATTAGATTGTCACTACATTGCACGTAGAATGTCCATGATGCACCATGGTCTGTGTTGTGTGTATGAAAAAGTGAGATAAAGGTTTTGTTTTTGTTTTGTATTGTTCTGATGGCCCTATTTTAAGCACTGGTTGTGATTCATTGTAATTCCTCCCTGATTCCCCAAATGAGAAAGCTCTGACTGCAGTATACTGCAGCTAAGATACTGAATATTCATAAATACTTCACACAGCATTGCTTAGCGTAAATGAATGAATGGATATACTGGAACAGTCCTTTCATTACACTGCAACAATTCTCAGCTAACACCAAAGAAAACTAATTATTTCCTTTGAGAGAACACTTGCCAACAACAAGGCAGAACCTCAGACAAGATCATTTTAAGTAACGGGAGACCAAACCAGCACTAATAGAAGAATGAATGTTTTGTACCTTTATGCACATGATAAGGCTTTATGTGTCAAATCAGAATTATGATATTGCAACTTTTTGTCCTTTCCCTGAGACCAGCTGAAACCAATAATGGTTTACTGTCTATCATTCAGGGGGTGATGTGAAAACTTACCCATAGTGATACATGAGAGCATAAAGCTGTAGACTATTGACTGATAGATTTCATATGGCAAACAACAAACAAGCTAACTAGCTCGTCTATGACAAACCTAACAAATCTCATATGACAGGAATTCTTGGTGAAAGATGATTCTGTAAAGCAGCTCACAACATGCAAAGCTAGCAATCTGACATCTTAGCTAAATTTATTACAAATCATGTAAACAGAGAGGAAATTCATTTACATGAAAAATCTCCCTAAACAACATTCCTGATGTGTGTAGTCAGTGTCTCTGTCTGATGTTATCTTGGTCCCATGACTTATAATTATGTGAACACTTGCCCCTCGAATTCTCCAAAATTATCTTAATTCCAGCATAATTTAGTTCAGGTCTATTTCTAAATTTGTTTACTTGATAAAAAAAAATTAACCCAACACTAAAAGTTATCACCAAGCACGGTGCAGTCAAGGCTCTATCCTAACGTGAAGCTGATTCAGATTTAAGAAACTAAAGTAAGAACACATTACTGCTGAAACCAAGTTTATATCGGGAGCTTTTGGAGTAGTTGGTGATTGTTTGTGTCTGGGTGGGCAGGTCAGTGGTTTGGGCTAATCCTGCCCTAGGGTCGGACTCCTGCACTGATAACCTTTATGAGTCTTGACTTTGTTTTTTCCTCTTTTTATCTTTCATGACTCCCAGTTCTAGCCCAGTTCTTCTCTTATCTGTTTGGAAGTGTCTGCTTCTTTTATCTCCTCTCTTTTGCTCTGCTCATCCTCCCTTTTGTCCCACTTAACAAGATGAATTTGGAAGATTTTAAAAGTATACTTTAAAACTTGGCACCTGGGCCACATCTTGGATCTTTTAATACTTACAGCTCTAATTGGAAATTCTGTCACCATGATGGGATCACTGTGATTCCTTTAGATATTTCATTTACAATTACTCCTGTCTGCAGTCTGATAACCTGCTGTTTGAACTCATTCAGGAGACAACTGATAGAGACTGATAGATTTTAATCCACTCCCAGGCTACATTGCCCCTTTTGCCTGCAGGTAGTCCTTTGTCTTCACTGCTTGAGCTGGGGGTTCAAAGAGTGTGAGAACGTTTCCATATGTGTGTGTTTAATTTAGTCACTGCGTATGTCTATGCACGTGCACATCTACCATCAACTCACCCATTCCAGGCATTCTTCGTCTCCCACCTGCCGTCCCGGACACAAAGGAGATTTGATCAAACGGACAGACGTTGACCCTCTGAAACAATCACCACTGAACCTTAACAGTGGCAGAACCACAGCCAGAAAGTGATGCTGCCCCCTAGTGATGAAGATGAAAATTACAGGCTGGCAACTTTAGAGCTTAAGAGATTTAGAATATCTACACAAGCTGTAAATCTCTATAAACTTGGTCACCAAATAAATGACTTTATTTTGAACAAGAAGTTAAAAACTATTAATCAGATAAAGCAACAAAAGAGACGAACAAAAATAAACAGATCCCTAAATAAAGAAAAAAACAAGCAATTTTCATGTCCGAAAAGGGATTAGGAAGAAATGAAAAACATGTTAAATCCAAAACCTTTTCCAATAGGTTGAAAAGGCCATTTTTACTTTGTTTCCTCCTTAACTTTTTTTATTATGTTCATTTGTTTTCAAGTCACGGATCACATCTAGATTTGCAGTGTTTAGCCCTGTAAGTCACTGAGGTAATACCTCGCAGCATGGTGACAATAATAGTTTTTAATGTTTGTGCAGCCTTTCTTGGCCACTCATTCAGAACATTTCCCGAATGAAAAGTCTACAAGTATGAAATGAAAACAGTTCGTAGGCAGAGCGGAAGAGGAGGGATGGATGGAAGGTGGGGAAGGGGGATGAAAAAAAAACCAATCATTTTAGCAACACAGGCTTCATTGACTGTTGGCTACCGTGTGTTTATGTGCTTGAGAGTCAGAAAATGTCTATGCATGGTATTCCTGTACTTGAGAACAGGTCCTCTCTGTTGATCTTGGCAGTCTGTCCAGTGGGCAGCTTTGGGGTTAGTTAAGTCAAACTTACTAGGTAAAGAAAAAACACACTGATCATAATTCATTGGGGTTTTTTTTAACACAGAAAGAGCTGTTTAAAATGTTTCTGGTTGAGTGTTTAAGTAATTCTGGAGCAGCCTCACTAGAAAAAATAAAACAAAAAGTGTTTAAATAATAACTGAGTTCTTTAATAAATAAAGAAATTATTGTTTGCATCTGTAGTGTCTACAAATTTAGTTCTTTTGTTGCTTTGGCACAAAAACTCTGGTCAGTGAGCCAGGACCTCTTTCGCTCTAATTGGAAATACTTGTACATTCAAACACACAAAGCCAAGAACACATGTAGGAATTATAAACACACAAAAAATTTACTTTAATGTGTGGCTTTTATGTTTATTTATTCATTTTATCTGCCTTAGTTATTCATATTTCAATAGTTCTGCTTTTTGGAATTGAATTATTTTATAAGTGTGGACATGAGCCAAAGAGGATCTTCATCAGTTAAATCATGTCAAATATCCTTTTGAAGGAATTTATTCACAACTTTTTCATCTCAGACAAAGTCCTGAACGTGGACTTGTTTGTACCCTTCACCCCTAACTTTCATTAAACCTCTCAGGCTACTGCTTACTAATTCAAACACATTCTGAGTCCCAGCCTGATTTTGGGTCTTAGTGTATGGCGTCATGGTGTCACACCCGAGTGGTAGCATGTATGATTTACGCCAGGGATCTCAAACTCTGGTCCTTGAGGGCCACTCTCCTGCAGGTTTGAGAAGTTTCAACACACCTGACTCAGATTAATGGGTCATTGTGCAGAACTTGACAACATGCTGTTAGATCCACGTAATTAAATTCAGGTGTGTGTGAACTGGGAATCTCTGCAGTTTTGTTCTTGCTTTTTGTTTTTTTTGGGGTTTTTTTTGTAGAATTTAGACGAATTTGTAGTATGTATAAGTGTATGTATAATTTATTTATGCATTTATTTCTTTATTTATTTACTTATTTAGCAGCATTTTTTTTTATAATAACCTACTATAGAATGTAATATTTCATGATCTTTCATAGACTTTTTGTCTGTAGTCTGTGTTTCACTGTTTTTAACCACAAGATGGTGGCAGAGTTAGTGTGTGTTTTATCAAGGTACTTCAAGTATTTTACTCTGCCATGTTTTAGTGAGATATCATTGTTGAATTTATTTGTAATATTACAAATAGGCTGACACATCAACTTTCTACTTGTCTTACATGGTTAACCAATGTAACATTTTAAGGGGCTTTACTAAATAAAACGAGATGTATTTAAGTTTAAAACCAAAATATTTTGGTTGTGATAAACACACACAAGTGCTACACTTTGAGACATAATTCCTTCCAGAGACATCTCCTGATCTTGTGACTTCCATTCTTTCTGCTGTGTTAAATTGAATTGTTTTTTTCACTGAATAAATTTCTATCATCCAACGTGGGATTCGCTTTGACAGTAAGCCAATTAGACTTTATTGTTAGGGGGTTGCTAGGTAGGGCAGGAAGAGAACGAGAGGTGAAGGGTGAAGGGGTTACTCCTTCTGGAATCCAGAGGCCTTTAATAGGGTCACCATGTATGAAAAAAAGAGGGTCTGAAATACTGGTATGAATGAGGGAGCTTTGCATTGCACAGGAATGTGGCCACTTTCTTTTTGTTTCTAGATGACACCATACTTCACAATTGTAGTCATGTTAACAATCTTTTACAGCCTTATATTTCATTTATACCCTTCAGACAGTTGTCATGGTTAAAAGGTCAAAGCTTGGTGAGCTTTTTCTGTTTCTGTGGCAAATTTAATGCACTTGTGCCCTGACAGCTGCTTAGAGACAGCAGCTGAAGTGCTGATGAAAAGATTCCTGACAAAATTTGTTTCACATATGTAGTCTGTGAACACTTACTTTCTATTAAAGCTTGTTTTATTTAACACACTGAGATGTCAGCATGTTTTGACAGAAGTGGTCTGAAAAGATTCTACTTGTTCTCAATTTGGTTCTTTTTTCATTTTTTTCGAGTAATATTACATTTTCATGTATTATGGTCAGTTATAGTAATAACTCTCACCTCAAAGAGTATTTAAGACTCTTGCAGACTGTATTTCTGCAGACTATCATATTCCAGTCTTATCTCCCTCATCAACTCCATTTTTTTTAGCATCAACAGGCAGGTTTTTTGGCTAAAAAGTTCTGATAAACCCAGTGAACAGCACTTGCATGTCACCAGACTACAGTAATAAGTCTATTTGAGAAAGTTATAGTACAGTTTGCTGATTGGTAGATACACCACCAAAGTTTCTGTAGTTGAATATATATATATATATATATATATATATATATATATATATATATGTGTGTGTGTGTGTGTGTGTGTGTGTGTGTGTGTGTGTGTGTGTGTGTGTGTGTGTAAACTTTATTAACCAGTTAAACAGATAGCTTCAGCCTAAAGGGATTATTCTTTTTACCCCCTTTTAATCTGTCAGAGATTTACTTAGTTACTGTCTGTTTCATGTTAACAAGCAAATGACTAATTTGAAGTGCTTCTTACAGCCCTAAAAAACCGGAGGAGAAGTGGTTGGTAATAGGGTGGAAAGGTTTGGATTAGAGAGTACACATGTGACTCATTTAATGTGTGCTTGGGTTTTGGTAATGCTCATAACTGTCTTTCTAAACTCCCCAACACATTTTCACCCCCCTGCACTTCTTTTCTCATTAATCAAGCTTCTCTTCTTGGGGGGAGAAAATAAACCCACATCAGCTACTTAATTTGAAGCACTGGACGTGGTGTGATGCACTTTGATTGTTTAATGGAAACAACCCTTCAGAAGTCATGTTGGGTATCATATGTGTGTATTTAAATTATGTTTAAAATCATTTAAATAATTTATTGAGCTTCTTTGGTTTTTAAGGTTATACCTGCTTACTACGCTGCCAGAAATGCATATATATATATATATATATATATATATATATATATGCATATGAAGGGATGACGCAATGTAATGCTTCCCCCATGCAGACTTTGTTTATGCGACTATTGTCATCAAAATCCTCTCAGAAATTATCTGTTCATGTTGGACTTTGTGGTTAAACACTACAATAAATAAACAATCTTAATTTTGAACAGGCTGGAGAATTCTATTTTCAAGCATCTTACAACCAGAGATTTCTTCATGTAGTGTGAAGTACAGTAAATCCCAAGCCCAACTGGACACCTTCAGCACTGCTCCAGCCCTCATCCTGGACCTCACCAAACATTTAGGAAAGCACAACACAACAGAACAGACATCTCTTTGTCATCAGCAACATGGGGCCCCTGTCCTTGCTACGTGATCAGTGAGCTGCAGCAGAGAGATGGTCCACACTTTATAAATGCCTCCATTCAACGTTTTGTTTATTAGAAAGAAAAAAGATATTTTTGTTGCCTCCTTATTGCATTATCTGCTTTAGATCAAAGCATCAAAAACAACTAGCAATTAAATTTCAATCAGAAAAATGGTCATATATGAATATTTTGCTGAGAAAGTGTCCAGTCTTGCTCTAATTAGTCAGGAGCTTAGACTGAGTTTTATGCAGTTTGCATTAAGATAATCTGCAACAGCCATACCAAATCTGGGGTTAAAAATGAGAAAAGTGGTACCTGTATGAGCTCCAGATTTTAGTGCTTAGCAACCAATAAATAGATTTTGACACAGTATTGTTGCCTTGTTTAAACACGTCGTGTTTTGTTTCCTGAGTTTTTTTCATTTTGGCATGTGTGCAGTCAAGTTAGCTGTGGTAGTGCCCCCTCTAGAGGAGATGGAGTCAATACCCTAAATTGACAGGGGGAGAGGACATTGGAGGTGTGGGGGGTGGAGACCATAGGGAGATGCAAACAGAGCAAAAGACTGCTGGAGAAAAGAAGGTCATTATAAAGAGGGAAATAAGAGAAGAGAAAGGAGAAGAAACTGGCGAGAGACAGTGAGATGCCAAGCAGTTTCTCTGGGAACATTTTTTTGTGTCACTTCATCTTCTTCCCTGCTTCCATACTCTGCAGGACTCTGGACCTGTCACAGCTGGGAAATAGTGCTTTTCTTGTTTAAATGTTTGCATGTGTATGAACTGACTGGAGTGCATCAGTCCAGACTATCACAAACAGAGGATGGGAGTTATTCACCTCTCTCTTACGGTATTATTCCTCATTTCCTCTCCTGTGGGAGCCCAGCTTTGGAGTTGGTTCTTTGGAAACCCTAAAACCACCACCATTCCTCCTTCTGTCACCTTGCCATTTATCACCTCACCAATGCCTTCTGACCCCCAGGGGACAACATCAGAGAGAAAAGAGGATGCAGTGTCGGTGAAAGATGTGGATGGCACAAAGAAAAAGGGGACTGTGTTGGTTCCTATGTTAAACACAGAGGTGTTTAACCATAGCACTGTGGAACGTAGGAAGTTACCTCCAGAGGGAAATGCAGGCAGAGGTAGCAAAACCAGGTCTCACTACAAACCATTGAAGCATTGGAAGAATGGTGAGTTTTAAAAAGATGCTGACCTGAAGAGGCATTGTTTCCCAGTATGCCTTTTTGGCAGGATTGTAGCTCTTAAATCAGTGTTAGACATTTGGAAAGTAAGATTACCACAGTGTGTGAACTAGTCATTTGGATCCTTTATACTTTATACTAACTTTTAGCAAAAGTTGTTACAGCTATTTCAGCCATGTAATCGGTAGTCAGAAAATATATCTAGGCTATGTGATGAGAGAGAACTGACTTTGACCAACGTGTTACAATAAATTAACCCTTTCAGCCCTGTGCCTATCTTTCAGGTCTTTGCATGAAAACTGCATACCCATAAAGAAATCAGTTTGCTCTATTTGAATATTTTTATAGTCAAAGTAAAGGGAACACTTGTGAGATTTATTTAGATGTGTAATACATGTGATACTGGTGAACAATAAATGAAGATGACACATAGCACAAATTAAAAAAAAAATCCAAGCTTGCCTAAAAAAAGAAAAAAAGCCCTTTCAGAATGAATATGAATATCTCTTTGAAAGGATGCTGATGTACTAAATCTTTATTAAATCACAGTGCATTTTGTGGACATTATTTCTGCAACCATGACAGAGTGAAGCAGAACAAAATTAGAACAAGCAGTTTGGCACCATCTGTTGTCAAAGTACCGCAACGGTGGAACCTAAGACTTTGAAAGGTTAAAGTATACATATGTTACACACTGTCATCTACATACTGTACCTTTATCTAAGACATTTACTCCTTGTCTGTTATTCAACAACTGCTAAAGTTCCAAAGTAGAAACAACCCCCAATTTAACAATTTTTCTGATACATCCACCATATTTGCCAATATAGCATTTTCTAGTTTTGTTAAGAAGATCTACAAAAGCAAGTTTTTAAATTACACATTATATCTCCAGTGTTCTGTACCTTAGTATTGCCCAAGTTAGTCCCATGAGTCAGGACAGAATCCCTCATTGCTGTTGTGTGCTGGTATGTGACATGATCCTACCCTGATATGATTTGTGCCATGGCAAGATGCTAAACTCAAAGAAATATAGAGACTGGGTCAAGCAGCTGAATGCTTTTATGTGGCAATGGCATGCCAGGGTGGAAGTGAGTTTGAAAGGTTATACATGGAAATGCTGAGGGTTGGAAATGTCGGTTTTGTCAGACTAAACAAGCTGATCAAGCGTCCGTTAGCCATCAAAACAAAGACTGGCTTCAGGAGGAGGAATAGGGAGAGGAGAATGCAACTTAAAATTAGTGATTAGATTAGCAACTGACTTGGCTGCTTGGTTTAAAAAAGAAAAGGTAATTGAGATTAATTTAATGGTAATGTAAGAAATATCAGCTCAACTGTTCCTTATTAGTGAAAGAATGAATGAATGAATGAATGAATGAATGAATGAATGAATGAATGTGTTTTGGATCTAGAAAGGGGACTAAATAAATCAATAATCATAATTAGTCATGGGAGATCAGGTTTATGGGTAATGCATATACAAAGATTAAATGCATCTGTAGTCCATATCACATAATGTCATTATGATAGAATATGTCCATAGTATCTTTAATGTGTGTGTGTCTGTGTTTTCAGGGGTGTATCTGTTGCATAAAGTAGTGAAGCCTATTTGCTATATCATAAATGTAAAAATATGCTTACATAAATGTTTAACCTTCGCACATCACCTTTAAAATGTAGCTTTACACTTTTCCATTTTTACTACAGTCTTTACTTAGATAATTGTTGTTGTTGCCTGGGTTCGTGTCCAACATTAGCAAATGATGCTTAGCAAAAAAGAAAAATAAACTTTAGCCTACACCAACATACTTGATTTTAAGTTTTATATATATACTGTATATATTCTTATATGCTGTCTTATTCATTGTTTAAATGTGTGGCAGAGAAAAGCTGACAGCTGAAAGTGCCATTAAGATCACCCGCTAGTGAGCATAGCATGCTGTTTTTATTTTGGATTTTGCTGCTAAATGTTTTTATGCTAATAAACTAAAAGCATATTTTCCATTCACTACCAACCATAGCTGAGTCAAAAGAGCCAAATTTAGTTATATTCTAATGCTAATTGGTGAATTAGATGGGATGGCTAGCTAAACGTGGCAAAAGTTAAATTTTCTTTATACATCTTATATGTCTCCTGTAAGTTACATATACAACTGTTACTTTGGCATATTAACAATTTGTCTAAATCTCACAGTTATTTGGAAAATTAAAACAGCTTAACCTGTCCTGATTGGGGGAAAAGTTAATAAGTTGAGTGGCTGGCGATATCTGCAATTTTAGTTGTAGAGGTTTGTAAAATTCCCAAGTTGGTGTGTTTATTGTTATTGAACATTAGGGACAGGTAAATTGGTAAATGAATACATTTCCTTGACATTTCAAAGTAATAAGAGTACTAGTCAGACTTACTAATTGAATTCTTGAGCAAACTGTAAGTGCTTAATTTAGGTTTTTATAAACAAATGGAACAGCAACAATGATCTATAACATGCAGGAAGCTCTGACATATAAAAAGATTCAAACATACATGACATTTGTCCACCTTCCAGGTCTTGCTGCTATTAATTTAGAGGGAAATGATCCGTATGTATTAGCACTGTTCTAATCTGGTTGGCCACTGCAAGCACTTTTTTACACTACACTAAGTTATCTACTCATATATGGAGGACCAAAACTGCCCAAATTAAAAATAAGTACAGAAATATAAAAACGGCTCAATAAACAAATTGATATGCAAATGAATTATACAAAAAGATTTAAAATTGTTTATCCATAAAAAACTATAAAATATAACACAAATTTATTATGTTAATATTTAACTTTGTGTTGATATTTCAATTTATTTACTTTTATCTTTCTTTTTATTTTGTGTGTGTGTGCGTGTGTGTGTGTGTGTGTGTGTGTGTGTGTGTGTGTGTGTGTGGGTGTGTGTGTGTGTGTATAATTTACTGGCATATTAATTTGTTTTTGAGCCATTTGTCATATTTCTGTATTTACATGGGATCTTTGGCAGTTTTGGCCCTCTATACTCACATACAGCTTTACCTAGATATATAGTGGTTTTTATTTATCATGCACTTTCATACTCTGATGAAACATGGGATTCAACATCTTGCTCAAGGACATTTCAGCGTGTGTCTGGACAAACCAGGAATCGAATCTCCAACCTTCTGATTGTGGTATGAGTGTTTACAGCCACCTTTAATAGACATGAGCCCAAAATGGGCATCTTATCTGCGAAATGTTTGGGTCAAACGCAAAGGCAAGCCCAGTTGGGAAATTAAACATTTGTTGGGTCTTTTAGTATGACAATAATCTAATGCACACATCAAAGAGTTCAAAAAGAGTAAACAAGATAAGACAGCTGCTGTAAACTTTTAAACTTATTGGCGATGACTCTTGACCTAAATTTGATCAAAACCCTTTGATAAAACTGAAAGTTGCTACTGTAGAAAGTTCATCCGCAAACTCTGAGGGCTTGAAAGCATAGAGATCAGCAAAATTTAGCAGATGCCAACAAACTTTACTGGTTTAATGTTTTTTTCACTAAATGCAGATGAACAGTTTGACAGTGTCTTGATAAAAACTCAGTGTGGAGGGAAATCTATATTGAGTTCGTGTTGCAACCATATTGTGCTTAGCTTTTCTAGCTTTGCTGTCTTTTCCTATTAACTTTTAACTCTGACCCCACTTTAATTTCTTTCTAGCTTTTCAGAGCTGAAACCATATTTATCTTGAAATGGCTCCAATCTAAGTTATAAGTGGGGATCTCTAGCCAGTTTCTGTTACTTAATCAGCATCAGACCATTTTCCAACATAAAAAACTAGCCATTACTTCTGAAGTTAAACCTCAGCAGTGGCCTCTATCAATACGATGGTCATGACCTTTCAGTCATTACAGAGTACAAATGGCTGCACATCTGGACTGGAGGTTTAGGGCTCTAGTGTGTTTGTATGTGTGTTTTGTTTGCCCACCTTCCCACCTCTGTTTGCAACAATAAACCTGTAAATCTGCAAAGTTCCACCCTGTAGTGGTGTGAGCGGTGCACAGAAGCACACCCATACATACACATACTCCCAAGCCTCTAATCAAGTATGTTTCCAGTTGGTCAGACTGATGAATTAGAGACCCCTAAATGCTGGCCTGTCTGGTCTGGTCTGGGTTTTGTGTGTGTTTATGTGGGTGAGATGTTTGTTTGATGTGTGCAGAAGTGTATGTAAATAGTTTTGTATATAGGTGTGTGCCTGCATTTGTGTGTGTTTGACAGAAATATAGGTAGAGGGGTTAGCTTGGCTGGAATGCTGAGGGTTTGGTCCACACGGGAGAAGGACTCTATCGTAATGAGAATCGTGGGAATGTGAAGCCTCCTCTTCACATACACACTAAATACCGTACTCTAATTGCCAGCCATTGTGTGTGTATTTATGTTTCGGAGGATTATGTCGATGCAAGGCAGGGCAGTGAAGCGTGGGCCGAGTCTGGATCAAATCAAGTCAAATTAAAGCCATGTCGGGATGATTAACAAGTACCCTTGCCCTTTCCTTTAATGTGGTGGATGAATTAGAAATACATGAGGAAGAAGCAGATGGGAGAAGATGGAGGTTCAGACATCTGTAAGGCATGTCATTAACATAATGTTTATATTCTGGGTCAATTTAGTTATACTGCATTTAGTTATTTATCCCACTTTTGAAGAAAATGAAAACTAGTTAATGCAAAAGGTAAAAGATTGTGGCATCTTCTCTGCATTAGACAAGGCAAGTTTATTTGTATAGCACAATTCAATGACAGGGTGATTCAAAGCGCTTTACAGAAACATTGAAACACCAGAAAATAACAAATATAATTTAAAATTAAAAACAAAAGACAAGAGAAAAATAAATATTGATTGAAAACAGTATTAAAAACATGATTAAGTTTAAAAATTGAAGCTTAAAAGAAATAAAAAGTTATTCAAATGCAGCAGAGAACAGGTGACCTGATGTGTATCTGGGTGTAGTCCATGACTACCCCGTTGCTCCATGTTTACCATTTATCTTTACGCTGTCCCAACCTGTCTCTGTCAGATCGAGGATCAGGCAGTCATCTGGATCTAATGGAGTTAGTTGGTGTCCCTCTTCCTCCCTCTGTCTCCTTCATCCCTGGCCATGAGGGCTTTCCAGCCTACAACTTTGGACCTGATGCCAACATTGGCCGACTCGCTACAACCTTTGTGCCTGGACCCTTCTACCGGGACTTTGCTATCATTGCCACGGTACATTGTTAAACCTTTTTACTTTGAAAACTTCTTTCACTGAGTGCTTCAAAGAGGTCACTGTGGTTTAGTGCTGATCTCCTATGTTTACTGCTAAAAGGTGTATCACTGTATAAGGCAGGTTATTCTTAGTCAATGCAGCATTTTATCATAACATTTTACAAAACTCTAATGTTGAATAAGCCTTCACTTTCTGTTTTTTCATCATATGGAACCCAGGCTAATAAACATGCTTCATTTCCATTTGCTTTGGGATCTCCTCTAAAAGTTCTTAAAGTTTTGGTGATTGAATCCCAAGTTATTATATGAAACCTTAATACGCTTGAGGGATATTATCTCTAATTGATTTACAGCTGGGTATTACTTTGGTTAGGGTTTATATAATCTCTTCTAAAGATTTGGTTAGACTTATGTTTACAATGATCTCCCTACAGAGAAAATGAGAAGCAACTAAATGTCTTTAGTCAGTAATTCAGTTTTCATGGATCTCATGCATGCGTACTGGGAAAAGGATGGTGGTCCAAATAAATGGCCATGTTGGACTCAAACTGTAGTTTGACTGTGCTTGTAACTTTACTGCCTATTTCATGTCATGCAAAATGTAGACATGGAACAGTTTTGGAGCCTTCAAATTGTAGTTATTTCACAGTTTAAGCAGTTACTGCTCCATTTTCCACTGTGGGCCTTTTAACTGCAAAATGCTCTGGCATGCTGCAGGCCTGGGCTGCCACTGGCACCCGGGCTAGACTTAAAGAATCCATGATGTGTAACTATATTATCTTATGATATTGCTGATATGAATACTGTATAACAACAGCGAAATGTAGGTAGGGTAAAGAGCTTTTACCATTCCATTATTCCAGGTGCGTCCAGCCAGCCAGAAAGGAGGTGTCCTCTTTGCCATCACAGATGCCCAACAGAAGATTGTGGAGCTGGGCTTGGCCCTCACCCCAGTTCGTGGGGGCCTACAGAGCATCTTGCTGTACTACACTGACAGAGAGCGGGCCTCCCACAGCCACAAAGCTGCATCCTTCAGCGTCCCAGACATGACTGACCAATGGACAAGATTCACTGTGAGCTTATGAGCTCATTACATACTGGAAGATATTCAGTTAATGCTTAAAAATGCATCATTTTAATTAGCTGCATTCTTTTTTTGTGTGTGTATATACATATGTATTTACTAAATAATATAAATTTATTTAATTTACACAGCAACTATTTACTTTTTCTTTGGGATCAGTAATGTACAGTTAAATAAACTCAAATGAATTAAAGTGCATTCCAAATAGATACAGGAAACACGATAATAAGATATTTTGGATTGCGTTTTCCTTCTGTCAGGTGGCGGTGGAGCATGATGAGGTACGTCTCTACATGGACTGTGGAGAGCCCGAGAGAACGGCCTTTCGTCGGAGGTCAGGGAATCGCTCCTTCTCTCGCAACTCAGGCATATTTGTTGCTAATGCAGGAAGCACAGGGCTCGATAAGTTTGTGGTAAGGGAACAATGTATATACTTGCTGTAGTTTCTATATCTGGTCTACATGAGAGTGCCTACAGTATGTCAATATTACTGTGCAGCTGGGTCTGTCATTACACAATAAAGAGTTAAAGAGTTGAGATATCATCTGACCTCAGTTTGTTTCCTCTGGGAACTTCCCAGCTTTCTGTCATTGAAATATCTGTGTTTTAAAAAAAATGGTTTCACAATTTATCAACCACAGAGAAACAAGGAGATGCTTACAAGAAAATACTTTCTGTTATATACAGATGACTGATTGAATTAGGCAGAAAGCTTACCAGCAGTTTAACAAAGCAACCATCTTAATTCAGGGGGTAGTAGGTGACAGCAAAAGAGTAAGCAAAGATAAAGCTTTAGATAAACCAGCTTGAACATGTTTGAAGTAAAATCTGTGGATACAATTTCATAGTTAAGTAACATTAAAGGAAATCCTTGTGAAATGGACTGCTATTTTTTCATTAGTGTGGATTTATATAAAAGATGTGTTTTTGTTGCTTTAGAGCAAGCTGTTTATTTTGCAGATGGTGGTGGTCCTTCTCTGTGTGGACAAGACAAACTTGAGCTTTAGAAAGGACCCTCTGTTGTTCTTGATTCTGAAATGTAAAGTGTTGTTATCTCAGCTTTCTTGCTAAATGTCGTGAATATTGTGGAAAATAGAATGACATTGTCAACTGATTAACACTCTTTAGAAAAACGCTGCGCTGCATGAATGAAGTGAAGCACAATGACCTGCTTTACAACCTCAGCAGACTCACTCTGGATGCAGCCAAATGTCACACCTAAATCTGGGCTTGCATCCTGAGACTGCTCTGGTGTTTAAGAACATCAGATGGAAAGAGGAGGCAGGACATGGAGAAAATAACAGAGAGAGTAAAGAAGGAAAGGAAAGGGGAGCGATGCAGAGGAGAAGAACACATAAGAGGAAAAAAAGAGGATGGGGGAGTGAACTGATAACAGATGAGGAAGTTGGAGATGTCAGCTTGGCTTTACTGTGGTCAGATCAAGGACTTAACTTAGATCTTGAGTTATGTTGCTATGTCAACGGTGAGGCTGTGGAAATAAAAATTAAGCTGTTTGAATTTGACTAGAAATAAATGAAATGTCAGCTCAGACTCTCCCAGGATGAATATTAATTTTCTTTGATGAGAAGAAATAAAAACTGGAATACACACTGTAGAATCTAGTTTGAGACCCAGACGGAGGGCTAATAAAAGCTGTGACACTGACATTTCAACAGGAATCACTGTCAGACCTTTTCTCGCTCCACAATGCCCAGAGCAGAAAAATACGAGCTGGTGGTCAACTCCTGTTGCCATGGTGAGACATCGCGGTCATCCTCACTTCACTCAGCTTTGTTCAGTGTAGCCTGACTTTCTAAACGGGTGATCTGAAGCATGACGACAGAATATTTGCCTGCTTAGCAGCAGTTTGTCCCACCATGTCTATCTGGGTCAGTGTGTATGTGTTCTTCTTGTTGGCGGTCATGGCATGGGTCCATTTCCAATCACAGGGTTTATGAGTGAATACTGTAAATTTTATTATTATAACCAGGAGTATATGCATCCATCTCTGAATTGCCATAAAAACCAGAACTATTTTATTATATGATTTCTGGCAAATCTGGTCTCTATGGTGACGTCAGCCAGTGGGCTGAATTGGGCTTCTGTTGTTCCTATGATTGTGGAGAATGGGAAAAAAAAGTTGGTCACACAAGATGGCAACTGAATTAATAAGTTTAGGTGTTATGTGGAAAGCTGTAGTTCATTAAATAATTTAGCCACATGTCACAGTTGTTTACCTTAACAATCATTTTATCTGAATTGCCTTCAGCCAATAAAGAGCTCAAACTGATGCAACATATGAGTATATTATACCAAAATCTTTAGGGCACATGAGGATGGTGTATGTTTTTAAAAACTAAAATTTCATTGTTTTTTCTAACAATTAGAAACAACAACTTAGATAGCTGAATAAACCAAAAACAAGTCTGTTATGTCTTCCCTCCTGCGGAAAAGTAAGAAATTACCTCCGAAGTTACTTACAAGTCGGGACTATGAAACGCAGGCCTGTATTTCTTAGTGGAAAGGATGAAGATTAAACCAGTAATTTTTGAAGTTGAGAGGAATCCTCGTACCTCAGCTGTAGCCACCTCTAGCAGCTATCTGACATTTAAAATGCAGTGTTACAGGTTTTGTTGTTTTTGTTTGTCTCTGAAATTGCATTTGTGTTGTTTTGCAGCTTCCAAACACCACAGTAAAATCTTCATCTACCAAGTAATAATGAGCTTAACTACCAAATAAATAGAGTAGAAATGCATCAGTTTTCCAAAAAACAGAGGAATAAAGTGACATAAAAAGGAAACATTCACACACTTCTAATACTGGTTAAGTGAAAGCATTGAAAAACTCAACCAAGTCAGACTAAGTGAAAACAAATCCAGACGCTTTTCTTCTGTTAATGCAAATTTCTACAAATGATGGCATTTTTCAGTTCTTCTAACTGGTGTGAGGAATATATAAGCTGATAAGATACGGGCTCATCTTTCAATCAATGTTTCCTGGTTCTTTATCTATTTCTAGGGCTCCATTCAGCAGTTAGTCATAAAGGATGATCCCAGAGCAGCTGAGGAGCAGTGTGACGAGGATGATCCTTACGTGAGTCACAAACTTACTTATTTATTCTCATTGTATTTATAGTGAATACACATAGATAATAGGTTATGAATACACAAGAAGTAAATATGTCAAACTAAGCAGCAGCAGCATGTGCTTAGTTTAGTTTATAGTAGAATAATATATATATATATATATATATATATATATATAGTGTGCCCTCTTGTGGTGGAAGGATTTCATTGAACAAAAGAAATTGTTGTTTACTTTTTGGGTATAAGTAAAAAAATAACAACAACAACAAAAAAAAAAAACATTTAAGCGTGTGAATTAAATGGGACACCGTGTCATTTCTTCATATAACTTCTTCTTGATGCAGGCCTCAGGGTTCGCCAGTGGAGATGATGCTCTGGATGACAGGGAGACGGAGGAAGACACAAGGCGGAGTAAAGGAGGGAGACAATTTAGTACAGTGCCGGTAAGTTGAGGATGTAATCATTTTCCTCATATGCTACTTAGCATGTCCGCATGACAACAGCTGCAAACATGCAGTAACAAGTTTGATGTTTGATGTTTGACTTTGATGTCGACTTAAAAATAACATTCGTTGGGTAATTATAAAAGTCTGTTTTTCTTCTATGACCCTGTTATCCTTAATCCTCCTTCAGGCTAAAAGTCAGTTTGACCCAAAATATCCCAGAATCAATCCTGACTTTGAAGCTTCTAAAGGAAACTGTTCCCACATATTAAAGCCATAGTGGAAGCTTTCATCTCAGGTTGAGAGACATTCATCATCAACAGAAAGACACTGTTTATTTTATACTATGCTGTGGATTTAATTCACTTTGATGCTTAACTGTGTAGAAATCATGGTAGAAGTAACATTTCATTTTAATTGTTTATTTTACATTTTGTTTTCTTAGCAACGCTAAAATGAGGCAACTGTGTCCATTTCTATGACCCATAGAGGCACATTCTTAATTTTGGTGCTCTTAAGACTTTAATGTAATTAGAACCAAAGTAGTAACCTCACTCATTGGCTGCTTTATTAGTTGCACCTCTCTCATATTGGGTTGAACCCCCTTTTTCCTTCAGAACTACTTTAATTCTTGGTGACATAGATTCAACATGGTGCTCAGATATTTTGTACCATCTAATAATGACGGCATCACACAGTTGCTGGAGATTTGTCAGCTGCACATCCATGATGAAAATCTCCCGTTCCAACCACATCCCAAAGTTGCTCTACTGGATTTTCGTGTTCAAAAAATGAGTTTTAGATGATTTGAGCTTTGACATGGTGCATTATCCTGCTGGAAGTAGCCATCAGAAGATGCTACACTGTGGTCATAAAGGGAAAGACATGGTCAGTAACAATACCCAGAAGGGTGTATGATGTGTAAGTGGCAGTAAGTGTGCCAAGAAAATATCCCCTACACCATAACACCATCACCACCACCTTGAACCATTGATGGATCCATGCTGTCATGTTTACACTCTGACCCTATCATCTGAATGTTGCAGCTGAAATCAAAACTCATCAGACCAGGCAACGTTTTTTCAAACTTCTGTTGTCCAGTTTTTGTTCTTAGCTTTTTAGGGGTGGTATCCCGGATCTGCTGCTGTAGCCCATCTGCTTCAAAGTTCAATGTATTGTGCATTCGGAGGTGGTATTCTGCATACTTCTGTAATAACCACTTGTTTAAGTTATTGTTGCCTCTCTATAATCTCCACCCAGTCTGCCCATTCTTCTCTGACCTCTGACATCAACCCCATATTTTCGTCCAGACAACTGTTGCTCATTGGATATTTTCTCTTTTTCAGACCAATCTGTGTAAACACTACAGATGTCTGTGTGTGAACATCCCAGTAGATCCGCAGTTTCTGAAATACTCAGACCAACCTGTCTGGCATCAACAACCACGTCACATCTCCTTTCTTCTCCATTCTGAAGCTTAGTTTGAACATCAACAAGTTGTCTTGACCATGTCTTGGTGTTTAAAATGCATTAAGTTGCTGCCATGTGATTGACCGATTATATATTTGTATTAACAACTGAACGAGTGTAAACAATAAATTGGTTGGTGGGTGTATGAGGATAAGACTAACTCTGACAACATGAAGAAATGGTGTTACAATGTACCCTTCAAGCTCTGTTGGAGCATGATTTCCTATAATCAAAAGATAAATACTTTATGCTTTTTTTGTCAGACCACAAACATCTGCTCTACACATCACTGCTGCCAGCTGTTTTGTAGATTAATCAGTCAATACTTTTTGGGTCCGAGCTGAAAGATACTGAAAATTAGCCTAGAAAGACGTTGGATGCAGAAGTAGTCAAACATTTTCACAATGCAAGGTAAATTTGTCGGTATAATAGATTTCATATTTAAAACATTAAATGTGCTTTACGTAAAATAACATAAAGAGAAACAAAACAAAACATACTAGGACATAATTAAAAAGGTGTGCAAAAATCATAATAAAATCATAATATGACCATAACAACATCTAAATTAAAATGATTAAAAGCAAGCAAGTCTGGATAAATTCAAAGAGACAGTGCAGATTTCATCCTAACACAGCATTAGTCATGAGATAAGAAATGTTTTTAACCTTGATTTAAAAGTGTTTACATTTGGTGAAAGTTTTATCTCCACTGGCAGTCTTTTGCAGTCAAAGTCTGATGTTCATACATCCTTCATCCTTCAACTAACTAATTTTCATACTTTCATACTAAGGGGGAGGGCAGTGTTCCGGTTGGAGCTCCACCCACTGAGGCACCAGAGGTGGAGCTTGAAGAGTATTCTAGTCACATGACTCCAACTGTAGCCAATGAAGAGTTACCCAATAGAGGTCAGAATCAACCTATAATATAAACACACATTTTTTATTACATACTGGAGTTTTAGGTTTTTATCTCCCACTTCTTCTTGTAAATGTTTGTATTTTAGAAGTAGCTACACTTAATTAAAAAGATGATGTATTGATTTGAATATATAACAAACAAACATCTTGTAAAGACTATTATTTACCTCAACTTGAAATACTCTAAGAACTAAGAGCAAAGCATACAGCTGTTATGCCAAGACTTGATTTTATTATCTGCATGAGTAATTACAGCGTGGACAATGACCCTGTGAGACTCTGATTGATACGGTTTATGTCATTCACTGTGTGCAGGGTCACACCGGACAGAAGAACCAGGAGAGCGATCAGGAGATGTGAGTTCAGATGCAGATGTTGTTATCGCTCATACTTTGACCAGTTTATCCTAACACAGCATTAGTCATCAGCATTTTATTGTTGTTCAGGATTCCTCAGACCTTCTTGTCATTTTTTAACACTTTACTGACATGAAGAGATGATGTAAATCTAACTGATGATTTAATGTGGTCTTCAAATATTGCACAGTAGCCTTTTTCACCACAGTTTATTTTTCTTTATGAATATAAAATTACCAACAGACTTCCATTATTTCATCTTTAATATTTTATTAATTTAATTTGAGTGTTTTTTTTTATTAGTCAGTGTTATTGGAAAATCATGTGACATCAGTGAAGATTATGTTTTTGATGTTGTAATGTTTTCTTTTGAGGACCTCTCTGTAAACCAAGATTCCCATTAGGGACAATATATAAATGACTTGACTTCATTTTCCAGGGTCGTGCCAGGCCTGGATTAAAAGGAGACCGTGGTGATCCCGGACCACCTGGCCCACCTGGTCCCCCAGGGCCTCCACTGGAGGAGAAGCTTAGACCACAAGGACCACCAGGAACCCCTGGACCACCCGGACTACCAGGGAGAGATGGACAGAAGGTTTGTGTGTCAAATTCCTTTTTATAACTAGTTTTCAATGAATGTGCTTTCCAACTGGCAACTGGACAATTTCCATTAATTTATTAGATTGGAAAGTTTGGAAATTTAATGCAAAAATGCAAACAAGTAACAACCTTTTAAGATTTTACTTTCTATATGTGATTTTTTTTAAAAAATCACATATAGAACTAAAATAATCTTTTGAATGACTGAAAACAACTGGATGGAAAACTGATTTCTACATCTGGGCGTCTTTAGTTTTATTTTGACATAAAACAAAAGAGCACATGTCATCTGTAAACGGTGCAGACGGCAAGATGAACAAGGTTGTCCTCATCTGGTGGTTTCCAGTATTGTCAATATTATCATCATACAATACTGATTCATATATAAAAGCAGGTTTGTGCTTGAAAAAAATAAACCTGCACAGAACTGTTACTAGAGAGCAAATGTATTAAAACTTATATTATTTAGTTAGAGAGTACATAAACAGTAAACTATGTAAAATATAAATAACTAAACAAAATCACTCACTACAATTCTCAGTCTCAAACCATCTTGTTTTTCAGCACATATTCATTGACAGCCTCTTTTAAGTCCTGCTGAAGTGAGGAAAAATAAAAACTAAAACTAAAGTATTGATCACATCATGCAGGTATGATTTGAATACCAGAACCGGCCTTGGTAGCGATACTAGTGATATTTCAGTTGATCTCCCCACAGTTAAGTGGTATCCCTCAGTTTTCTATTATCCTGTAGGTTGTGGTGGACCACAACTTCCAATTTATTATTGTCTGCTCCAGGGGAGTGAGGTTCAAATAGGATGAGAAATTACATCACATTTCCTTTTCCAAATATCAAGTCAGTTTCAGAGCCTGAATGTTGGATACATCAGATGGCAAATGCTTGTTTGCAAAGCTTGTTTGAGTGTTTGACAGTTCCACATGCAAATTAGCATGTGTTCATTTTACATTACTGCAGATGTGCACTAAACCAGAGAACTGGTTTTAGATGTTATCCAGATGTTGTTGTTCCACACTCACTGAGTCTTCCTTTCTTTCTTTTTACAGGGATGCAAGGGAGAAAATGGGGAGGCAGTAAGTAACTTATTAGTTATATTTTGTTGGGATTTTTGTTTTTTACGTTTGCCTTTTGATGGAATCACATGGTGTATATTTTTCCATCAGGGTCAGAGAGGACTTCAGGGATTTCCAGGTTTGAATGGAGAAACTGGAGCTAAAGGAGAGAAGGTACATCTAAAGTTTCTAATTTATAATTTATAATTCCTTTGAGACAGAGTGAGATGCATGTATGTAGATACTTTATTGATCCAAAACCAGGAAATTTGGGTGTATCTCACCAGACCTGGAGATTTACATGCTTTTCCCTGTCAAGCCTGATGCAACATGAGTGCATCATCTTTTCACAGTGATAAAGAAAAATACAGTAAAGTTTAACTTCTCAAACAGGTTTAGTTTTACGTTAAGGCTTACGAGTAAATGTTAAATTATTATTTCTTTTTTCTTTTTTTTTTAGAGAAATAATGCTTAGGTTTTCGGATGTTGAAGGGTGCATTAGGATCATTTTAGGATGTCCGAATGGGTCAATAACATTTGACAATGTCCACTAATTCTACTTTTTATAATATAACCCAAATACACAGTAATTGGACAACCTTTGTATTCAGTCTTCTGTCACATGCCTTCCCACTCTGTAGGGAGATCCAGGAGTTGGTTTACCTGGACCCCCTGGATCCCCTGGCCTCCCAGGACCTCCTGGACCTCCCAGATCACGGAGTGTACCTGTAAGCAGCTTGTGTTTTTCTTTACACAAATAATATAAATTAGCTTGCATGCAGGGCTAAAACAGCATGTAGAAAAAATAGTTCAGACATAAGTTAAACCCAAGTGAAAGACTAACTCAGTGTATGTTTTAGTATGGACCAGATGCCCTGGGTTCTGGTTTTGAAGACCTGGATACTGATGCAGAACTCATCAGGGTAAAAGCAAGTCCTCTGACACAGTAACAGTAATCTGACAGTTTAAGTTACATAGTGGAAAAATAAAATTGATCTTACCTTTCAGGGCCCCCCTGGTCCACCTGGGCCTCCAGGACCTCCTGGTCTCCCTGGACCCAACCTCTCAACAGAACTGCCTACTGTTGATGCTGGACCACCTGGTGTACCTGGCAGAGATGGACTGCCTGGCATAAATGGACTACCAGTAGGTTCACTTCCAGTTAAATGTAGTAAAACACAGTATGTTTAAGATCTGATCATTTTCCCTTTCATTACTTATTAAGACTCATATATAATTTAGATTCAATCTAAAAAGTTCTCAAACTAAATTTCCTCCTATGTATTTCCATTCTCATGTTAGTTTCAGTGTTACTGTCTTAATGTTGTGTTCATATTTTTTTAGTTGTATATGTTCATATATTTGTCCATTCGCCGTTCTTTCTTTTATAATTTCACATTCAGTGTAGTGAAATCTCTTTTTCACATTTGCAATTAAAATGGTGACTTGTATTTGTGTATGTCTGCTGTAGTTGTCTGTCCTTTTTAAATATTTATTTATCTCTGTGTTTTCTCTCTGATTATCATTCCCTTTTCTATCTACATCTCACTACTCATCCACCATCTGCTACATCCCGACCATGTCTCCCTCCTTTCTTCTCCTTTCCAGATGTTTGAGGATTGGTTTAGTGGCTCTGGGTCTGACAGTTCAGGTTTGAACTCAGAACTGACCTCTGGCCTCAATTCACAACTTGGCCCTGGTTACAGTTCTGGTTTCAGCTCTAACTCCAGTTTCGGCTCTAGTTCTGGGCTTGATTTTGAGTCTTCTCAGGGTTCTGGAGAGGTACACTGTTTTGGTTTGCTGCATAAACCAGTAAACAACATGCTGAAATTACAGTCATGAGCCAGAGTATTGAGGTTGTAAAAGGACCATCATCAGAAGAATGACGTGTTAAACTATCCATCAGGGGTACTTTTTATTCTCTTTAAGAGTTACATCAGTCATAGAATCCAACCTTTGTTTACAGCCCCAATGCTTAGGCAACAATGACTGTAAATACTGTGTTGGCTTTACTGCTGGCTGGTAACTGCCTTTTTTTTTTTTTTTTTTTTTTTGCCTTTTAATAATAATTTATCTTCCATTTACTTTATAGAAAGTTATATTCTTGGTTCATTTACTTTCAGTTTAAATATTGTCATCATCAAATGAAAAATCTCCGCATGAAGCTTCATTTTACAAGATGACATGTGACTGAACTGAAAAGACTTGACCACAGACTTACTGAATAGGTATAAAACTTCAAGCTTCTACTATCAAAGAAGATAAAGGAACAACTCCGCCTTTTCACTGGTTAGCTTTTTTTGTTGTTGTTTCTTATTCTGATGGTAAACAAATCTTAAAGATAGCAAACATTTACCAAAACTAACCCTTCCAATGGTTTGTGGAAAACTCCTTCAAAACATAAAAGTTGCAAATTGAAGAAACAAGACAGAAAACATAGTAACAGCAATGCAGACAGGCCATGATAGAGGACTGAGATGTAATACCCACGTAATGTGTCTTACTAATGTCTTCCCTGACAATGACCTTATCTGGATCGCAGCATACGTTGCTCCATACCATATGTTGCATGTTTTGCATTCATGAAACCTACCGAGACTGCAAGTTACCCATGCCATGTACACTAATGCACCATATTATCTTTAAGCTGGCTTTTGAACTGTAATCTGATAACAAGCCGTATTTAATAATGCAGCAAAATTTCCTAAAACAATTTTAAATTTTGTCAGTCTACCATCCATCTTAAAGTAGTTCATGCCCAGAGCAGTTATATATTATCTTTTTCTTCCACATGGACTAGTCATTTGGAACTATGAACATTTGACCCATTAGTGCTATTAGTGTTAGGAAAATGTTTATCGTGAGCTTACTTGAGTTTTTGGGTTTGGTTCACTATGATGCAAACTGCCTGTCCTTGCATTATGACTGTCTAACAAGCTTATTGTTAAAGGTGTTACTCAGACATGCAGAAATAAACATTTTAAGTTTGCACCAGAACTTTCTACAGTTAAACAGACTTGCTGGTCAGAGTTTATGCCATGAATTTGTAGAGTTGCATCATCAGTGTTGGAATTGAGTTGGTTCCTGAAGGTCTGCATTATCTTGTGCTTTTAATTTATGCAACTGAAATGGTGAAGAAACATTTCATTACTTTGTTCTTGAATGTTTTCTTTAAAAGAATGTCAGTTTTTCATTATTTCAGCTTTGCTGTCAAGTAATGAGAAAACAGTAAAACCTTAATAAAATCATTCTTGCCACAATGGTTGCCACCACTGCTGCTTCCTGCGACACTTACCAGCTTGATAATAATCAACATAGGTGTTATTGTGGCACATAATGTTGGTGTGGATGATATTAAAGCTTAAGGAAACTGAATAACAAGTCAGTTTTCCATAAGCTTGATTGATATCTGGATGTGGTGTTGGTCCCTATTGGAATGGCTGAGGGATCAGCAGGAAGCTATATTTCCTTAATGACATACTACCCTTTTCACTTACTCACAAATGTTGTTGTTTTTATTATTATTATTATTATTATTATTACACTGATTTTGTCTTTCTGAATTTGCCTGCCAGGGTCCAGCAGGAAAAGATGGAACTCCAGGCCAACCTGGACCGGTAGGGGAGAAGGTATGGTCATTGATTAGGATTTTGTGGCCTATGAGCTCAGACGGTTGGATCACAGTCTCATAGAACATTACGTTTTTGCTTGAAGGTTTTGCTTCTGCTTCTATGCTGATTCCAGATGACAGAGAAGAAAGTTAGCCTATCACTAATTGTTAAAAACCTCCCCTGGGAGACATCCACAAGGGGTCCTGATCAGATGTCCAAACCACCTTAAATGGCTTCTTTCAATGCAGAGAAGCAGCAGATCCCCACTCTATCCCTATAGCTGCTGCTTGTATTTGGTCACTCTTTCATTTGGATGACACCCCACACGAGATGGCTATAAATGTCTTCACTATACAGTGTCTACATCACTATATTGTATATGCTGCTGCAATCTCTGTCAATCTCCAGTTCCATTTTACCCTCATTCCTAAACAAGATCCCCAAATTCTTCTAATGGAGCAGTGACTCTCTCCCAACCCAGAGTAGATAGTCCACTCTTTTAGACTTTAAAGTGTTCATTTTCATTTAGGCTTCATCATACTTAATAAATGCCAAAAGGACCACATTGATGCTAAAAAGCTGTTGAAATCAATCAAACTAGAAACCCCTTGCTCTGTATCTATTATCATTGATCAAAAAGTAATACTTCTGTAATTCTTTCTTTTCACCTTTAGGGCGACCAAGGGATGCCTGGGCCACCTGGACCAAAGGTAATTCATATCACTCAAACGCAGAAGTCAATGATAAACCATCATAAACGTTAAAAGCACATGTTTCACATCAAATAACAACATTGCTTGCTCTATTCTCAGAAACAGGTCAATGTGCTGTAATTTGATAGTGTTTGCTTGTAGTGTTCACTTTGTTTGTTCCTTCAGGGTGAACGTGGGTCTGTGGGTGCAGCAGGAGCTCCTGGGCCCCAAGGTCCTATGGGTCCACAAGGAAGAAGAGGTCCAGCAGGTCCACCAGGACCTCCTGGTCCATCAGGACCTCCAGGAACAAAATTCTTCATAGAGGTGACCTCAGTTACTACACTTGTTACTATCTCCTTTACTTCAAGTTAGTATTCTAGTTCAATATGTTATTTAACAGTGGTTCTTTTTTTTCTTTTTCTTTCTTTCTTTCTTTCTTTCTTTCTTTCTTTCTTTCTTTCTTTCTTTCTTTCTTTCTTTCTTTCTTTCTTTCTTTCTTTCTTTCTTTCTTTCTTTCTTTCTTTCTTTCTTTCTTTCTTTCTTTCTTTCTTTCTTTCTTTCCCAGGATATGGAAGGCTCTGGCAAAAATGATATGCTCATTGGAGCTGGAGTGAAAGGCCCACAGGTCAGTATAAGAGAGTAATGTTATTGTTTCTGTACCCTTTATATACTGTTTTGTACATGTAATTTTTTCCGATGTGCTCTTTCCAGGGACCACCAGGTCTTCCTGGGCTACAGGGACCACCGGTAATCTGTTTATAAATATTTATTATTGTGCACATGAAGTTGAAAAGATTAGTGTGTATCTCCTCTTCAACAGCTCCTGATACTAGATGTGTGGGTCATGTGGGACTTTAGTCCTCATATGAACTATCCATTTCTTGGTCTTGATGGGAAATCTTGTTTTTTAACTGTAGGGTAAAGATGGAGCGCCAGGACCTCCAGGGCCCTCTGTGAAAGTAAGTTTACTTTAAAATTGTATATGTTTTGGTCATGCAGCAGGCTTTTTTTTTTCAATTTTTCCCCATTCTCATTTCTTATGGTTACTATTTAGTGGACAGCAGATGATTTGATTGACATTGCAATTACAATGTAATTACAAAAAAAAAAAAAAAGGAAATAAACAAACTATTTTTGAAAAACTGTTCATGACAGACATCCTACAAAGAAATCATCTTTTTCCTCTAAATGTGCTGTGCATAATTGCAGGGTGAACCAGGGGACCCAGGACCAGAGGGTCTTCCTGGGCCTGCTGGATTACCAGGTACAAGGGTAAGTAATAAGTTTTAGGCTATAGTATTGAAATGGCTCCAATCAGGGTCAATCAACTGTCTAAATGCTTTGGACAGATGTGAAAATGTCACAGTTTTTTTTTAAGCTGGTTAACAAAAGAACAGAAATCCAATACAAAGTAAAACAATGAGCAGGAACCGGGATAATAACTAAGACTGTGTACTCAGAGAATTAAAGATGAATGAGGGCCAGATGCAGTGATTTGAAACTGAGTTCTGGGGTACAGTGAAACGGTTTATTTATCTTAGGAACCTTTAGCCCTGAATAAAATGTTTCTCTCATGACTAAGGAAATGCTTGATTTATTATCCTCTTTAGCAAAGGACAAACTAGTCCATTCTTTTTAAATAAAGAAGATAATTCTGTCTCACAAGCCCTTACAGCTCAAAATACAAAGTGATGCTTGAAATATCCGGTCATATAATGTGGGTAAATATAAAGACAAAGAGTATAACAAGCCAGTTCTGAATAATGTTCTGTCTGACATCTTGGATGTTTTCAAGTTTTCCAGCTATCAAAATATTAAGCTAACATTTTCATGTACATTAGCTTTTTTCCTCCTATTAGCTATAGGTATGTGTTTCAGAAAGTCAGCGAAACAAGCACCTTGAGGAGTACCTTTAGGGTTAATGGCGTAAACGTAACTGATATTGACCCTACCACAAGCAACTTCTTGAAATGACAACATCGGTCAGCTTTGAAAAATGGATAAAACAATACATAACCAGTTCACTTTCAAATGGAAGATAGTTCATAGCTGAGTAGAGAAAGTTGGAGAGAATTTAATCAAGAACTTCTTTCTCTAGAAGAACTTAAAGCATTATGGGAAAATGTTTGCCAAGTAGTGATGTCAATGCTGTGCTAGAGAGCTAACAGCATGCTACTAACTAGCTTCTTTGCCAAGCTGAGTGAATTAATTTGTGTATTATTTCTCAAAAAACAGGGCCCCAAAGGAGATAAAGGTAGTCCAGGACCCAAGGTAGGGTTATTAAAAAGCAATATTTATATCTGAAGTCCCACCTTCTTTACATTGTTTCAGCCTGGATGTTGAATTCTTGGTTGTCTCGTACAATGAATGCTCATTTTTGCCATGACTTGCTTTGTCTTCCAAGTATTATGTTTATTTTTTTTTTCGTTAAATGATGTGTACTGCAGGGTGATCAAGGGGCTGATGGACTCAGCATCCCAGGACCACCTGGACCTCCTGGACCTCCTGGACCTGTTCCTAATTTACAGGATGTAAGCATGTACACAAGTATACACATAAAATAATATTTAACTGAATGAAGACATTAAATGAAAGGTTTATGCTACTATATTAATATAATAATAATTGGAAAAGTTATCTGGCCAAGCATTGAATCTTAAAAGAAGTTCTTTTAAATATGCCCTCAGTTCATACTTGAAATTTTTGTCGATATTTGATCAAAACTGGAATTAATTTGTTGCAAGTCAGTAGTGTAAAGATGCTGCTTTACTCAAAATGATGTCCTTGTTCTATCTGCAGCTGCTCCTGAATTCTACAGAGGGTATCTTCAACTTTACAGAGATAAGAGGACCTCCAGGGCCTGTGGTGCGTAGGCTGACACACATGATATAATTTTTCAATGAAACTTTTAGAGACCAAACCACAATATATCCTCTTTTGTCCATAAGAATTATCACTTTTTTGGGGAGGGGAGTTGCTTTGGCTGAAGTTTTGTTCGGTTTTGCATGTTATGTTTGACTTTGACAGAAGTTCATCTGCCTTTTGTCTTGTGTGTTTACATCTGTGCATGCATGCATGTCTGTTTGAGTTTGTCTGTCTGCGTGTTGCAGGGCCCTGAAGGCTTGCCTGGCAGAGCTGGATTTCCAGTAAGCGCTGTTTGCTACATCACTGTGTGCTCAGCATGTGTAACCACTTGTATGAATTCAGATTTTTGAATTTTGGTTTAGATGTTTTTATAATTTGTCCAAACAAAATAAAAAAAATAGAAAAAATAGAAAAAAAGATGCAACAATTATTTGAAAGCAATATTAAGCTTTTTTTTCCCCCCCAATTTTGCATTTGCACTGCTGTCTTTGGGCTAAACAGGGTAGGTATGAGGCATGCTACTGCTTATATTATGCAAAATTTGGCGCTAACTAGTCAATGGTTGTATAGGTTGTTGCCACAGTACAATTTTGAACAAGTAAAAAATAGACTATCTAAGCTAACTGTTGTTGTCTTATTAATGTTTAATTCCTCCACAGGGGCCCAGGGGACCAAAGGGGGACAAAGGTCTTCAAGGTATGGAGGGGCCAGCAGGAATCAAGGTAAGAACTAGATTCGACAAAAAGCACACTCGAAAAAATATCACATCATGATGTCTATAAACATTTCTGTGTTTTAGGAGAAGAGATGTTTAAGTTGCTTAGCTATAGTTGTTTATTTGCTCTAACAGGGACAAAAAGGAGAACCAGGGGTGACCATTGCTGCTGACGGATCTATCCTCTCTGCACCAAGAGGCCCTCAGGGGCCCAGAGGCCCAAAGGTGCCAGAAAACTTTCCTTCGCAGTCCCATTTTCTTGCCATTGCCTTATATAACAGCACACTTCTTTTTTTCAATTAAGTTATTTGAAAGTGCAACTCACAATATTCAGCATTAATCACAGATATCTCATATTTTAACATATTTTTAACCTAATTGTTTACACATATTATTTTTTTTCTTTTTTTGTGAACTGACCTGAGCTTATTTCTAAAGCACTCAGTCATTGTGATCACGCTCAAAAAATTTTCCGATCCATTTTAACTAAAAGTCTGTTGCATGTTCAGTCAGAGGAAAATCAGCTTTTTACTCCTGCTAAATCAATGAAAAATAATAAACACATACAGGAAAGTTGTTTTTGTGTCACCGTGGCTTCATACCCATCCCTGTGGAGGGAAACTGTCTGTCGTGGGAAATGAAGCATGAAAGAATGAAGCTAATTTAAACCGTAGCGCACCATTTACTGGAAAAATGTCATCAGTAATCCTTATTACCTTACCAGAGTATGGCATTAAGTTTTTGTGCATCATAATTCCTCTTAAGGCAGATGTTTTTGCGTAAAGCTACACAATTGTGGGATATTATAATACCCCCAATTAACAGAAATATGATCAAATACTCCTCGTCCTCCTATGTAGAAAGTCAAAAGTCAGAAAGTAAAGTCCTATTTTTTTCAATATGATTAAAGAGATACAAGAGTCAAAAATTGATAAATACAGCAAAACTAAAACTTTTACAAAACTTGAATCAGGAAGATATGGATGGTTTTGATAAAATGATTCATAATTTTTGCCAAAAAAATATGTAATTAAGATCATGTTCACTGCTGTTCTCTTTTGTATTTTCACAGGGTGACCGCGGCTTACCAGGACCTGCTGGACTTATGGTGAGTCATTAAATTGACGACAAATTGTTGCTCATGTCTCCAGTACAAAAATTAAGTGTTTTCTTTTTGTTTGTTTGTTAATATTTTAGGGACCAATAGGACCACGTGGTGAAAAAGGAGAATATGGTTTCCCTGGGCGTGCAGTGAGTACTTTTAACTGATCTTCTTTACCTGTTAAACAAGTAAATAAATGTTTTAGATAAAACTGCACAAAAACATTAAGAAAACTTTTATTTTTTCAGCAATTAACTCATTTATATAAAAGTAATTTGGCACTGTGTAAACATGTATTTCAAACAACTTATACATCTTTATGGAGATGAAAGAAAGCAGATATGTCTGTCTCTTTCTGCAGGGGCGATCTGGTTCACCAGGAAGAAAAGGTGACAAAGGAGATTCTGTTGGCCTGCCGGTAAGAGGACACAAGGAGCAATGCAAAGAGCAATATTTATATTTAGAGCACATGTCAATATTTAGTAGTTCATTACATTTAAATCATGGCTTAATCACAAATAATGTTAATGATTTCAAAGCTCAACAAAGTCGTTTTTTATTTACTTTTGTAATTATTGAGATTTTAACATGCAGTTGCAGTTTGTTATAATGACTTTACAATAAGCACCAAATCATAAGTTAACAGCTCAGGTGAACCAATATGACAAACATGTTTTTTCTTTTCAATTTCACCATACAAAAGACCTAAAAAGTGGTTCCGCCCAGATTTACGACAGCATCTTAAACCACAAACCTGTTTGCACCTGCTGTTGTGGAGAGGGGAACCCTGTGTTCTTATAAATTGGCATTTGATCCTAGTTTGCAGAGGTTAACACTCTACCCACCCATTTCAAAAAGCATGAATCTCCAGGACCATGTGCTCACCCATATCACAGACACAACATAAAAAGAGACATAAGTCAAAATTAAAAATAGAAAACAAAAATCTAAAGATGGTGACACAGATGGCTTTAAGGTTTGTATCAACCTCTAACACACTTACCTAACCCTAACTAACTGAACTCATATTTATCAGCTGAACACAAACATCAATGTGTCATATATTGCTGACATATATGCACAATATATGTCAGCAGAAAACCTCTTACTGAAATGTTTACCAGATAAAATATTAAATGATACCACTGATGTGAATAATAAATATTTTGTCTCCCTATTTTGTTTTTTTCAGGGACCTCCTGGTCCACCTGGTCTTCCAGGACCTCCAGGAAGAATTAGTGGACTCAAAGGAGTAAGTATGACCTAGAAAATGTTACAAATGTTGAATAGTGAATTCAGAATTGGAAGAATCTCCTGTAACTGGTTCTAATGTTGGCTATCGGCTCCATCTTCCTCTCCTGACAGAGAGCAGAGCAGTGATGAGAGAAAACACTGTAGAAATTATACTAACAACTTTTATTTCTTAGGTCACAAGTTTATATCAGTTTTCCTGCCATCCATTGTTCATTTTCTGGTTTAATATAGCTTTAAATAACAAATTGTCATATACTCTAGGCGAAACAGGGTCTCATCCGGTTGTTTTTTTTGTTTGTTTGTTTGTTTTGGGGTTTTTTTTTCTTCTTTTTAAATCACAAAACACCACATCTGTTCAAACGTAACTTTAAAATGAAAATAAATTTGTGTTTGGCTTAATTATTTCTTTGTTCTAACAATGCCTCCCTTTGAAGTGGTGCAAAATATGTAAGAAAAATGCATTTGTGGGATGAGCAATAAGCTGTTTGGCATTGGCAGAGAGTTTTTTATGGTCACAGCCTAGATGCTGCACATCCCACAAATACATTTTTACTTGTATATATTGAGTTAAAATGATAATAAACAGGCTTTTTAACACAGTAGATTTATTGTATTTGTTACAACAAAGAAATAATCAGCCAAACACTAATTTCATTACTTTTTATGTTAAATTTACTTTGACCAAGAAGAACACATCCCCAAAATGTCAAGACCTTTTAAATCTCCACATTTGTGTGACGGGTCAGCTCTTTATAAAATGGATTGGTTTCATTTTTATTTATTTGTCTTTTTGTATAATTCTTCACAATAACGAAGCAAACAGCAGGTTTTTGAGTGTCATGTTTAGGAAAATGAATAAAGTATCTTATATCTAAAAGTATTCAGACCTTTAGTCTTTGCTCAGTTTAGCAGCAGCAGCAGCTACAAGCTGCTTCTGTGTACAATCCTGCAGGATAAGTGCAGCTCTGGTTGACAAGCTCTCTCAGTTTACAAACATCACTAAAAAATGTCACTAAAAGAAACCGTTCAGAAATGCTCATCTCATGTTGTTGACCATGAATCTGTTCAGGTGATTACCTGAAGCATTACTCTGATCACGCTGCTCTTCTTTGAATCTCAAAGACAGTGTTCCCGGTGCGCCCCAGACCGCACTGCAAAAAGGGACGAGTAAGTCTGAGTCGGACCATCTGATTGGTCCGTTTCAGTTGGAAATGGGACCATCAGGTGGTTCTGGTGGTGTGTGGGTTTCACAGCATGACGGTTTTCTGGTCTGGGCTACAAACAGAACCCCAAATCCCCTCTCTGTTTTATCCCCATTCCCTTTGTTTCCTCCTCTTGCTCTTCTTAGGGTGTTTGGGAAGACTACATGAATGTGGATCTGGTCTTGAAAACCAGGCTTTAACATTTGTCTCACAACAAGTCACTGATATTGCTGAAAAGGACAAAAAAAAAAAAAACTGTTTTACTAAATTTTACTAAGTTTTACTTCTGCAAGTAAACTGAAGTTGGATTTGTGTCATTAACTTTTATTAACCTAAGTCAAATTTATACCAGCGTATTCTGGATGTTACATTAACTCTTCCCTCTTGGGACAAATATTAAGGCGTGGTGTTCAACAGGGTTTGAGTCTGAATCCTTCTTCCTCATCTGCTCTTTTCCTCTTCATTCAAGGAAGAGGAAGATGATCGAGATGTAGATCCTAGTTGGTTCAAAGTCACTTTTTTATTGGATCATTTATTTTAAAACATAAACTGTATGAAATCTCTCCTTTGGTCATTTTTATTTAAAAAAAAGGGGAAGGGGGGGGTTAGGTAATAAGCCTTTTATGATAGTCTCTATCTCTGGTCTATGTGTTGTTAAATAAACTCAGCACAAAAAGTAAGGAACTTTGTGCTTGGTCTATTATTTCTCTCCTTTAATAACACTCGTTGGTGTCGTATTATACATAATTGAAAAGTCTGATAAGTCACCTTTACAACAAGGAATAACTTGTAAGGATCTTGCTTCTGTGGAATGAGCAACACAGTTAAACGTGTCAGTAGTTTACCCAAAAATGTGCCGATTTATTCCTCTGTTGGTATTCTCTCTTGTTTTGAGATTCACGTGCTGTCAGGTGTGTGTCAGTCACAGATGTGTGACTGACACCTGATTGGGACCTAACTGACAGACATGTCGGGCTCCATCCTCCAGGATGACAGCATGTAACTTCATTAAAAAGTTTTGGACATTCAAAAATCTAAAGGCTGGTCTGTTCAGGATGATATTCAGACAAGCTTACTGTAAATCTCATTTGCTGTTAAAAGTGTTTTTTTTTGTAACCTGGAACCTGAATTTTTTTATATCATATATTCTTGCTTAAAGCTTAATCCCTGTATTTAACCTCAATAATTCAGTGATCGCTCCACATACTATCAAAGGCATGCATCCCTTGTATTTAACAGGTTTTTGCTGTGCTGACGTTTTGTTTTTATTTTTTGTTATAACCCAAATAATCTGCAGATCTTTAACTGTTTTTAAAATGTTCCTAAGATTAAAAATTTGTTCTGTTAGCTGCATGTGTGCTATTAGTAAATGCAGTTATGTTGTTAATAAGCATGAATATTTGCGTAGGAGACACTGATCAGAGGAGACTCTGTGGACCTGAAAGGAGAAAAGGGAGATGAGGGAATGTCTGGTGAGCCTGGGACACCTGGTGAGACTTTAGTACCCATCTCTTTTATAACCTGCATTATTTCACTCATTCTGATTTACCTGAAGGCATTTGCAAAGGTAATGGTGATATAATAATAATTTCTCTTCAGCCCCCGGGTTTCCTGATGGAATTGAGGTGAGTATAGATTTCTCTCGTCACACATCAGCAAGCCTTGGAGAAAAGAATCAAATCAGCAGCATCTCAGATAAAACACCTAAAATTTGCCCTGATGATTTTCTGCTTTAGGCACAGTCATCTGTACGTTGTGTTTAAGCAAGCATGTTCTACTTGGTATGTGAGAGATGTGGAGTCAAATTAAGTTACTCAGTATGCTCAGCTCTAAAAACACACCGACAAAATGATCAACCAGCTGCAGAGCCGAGTAGAAGCTGACACTGTTCCCAACAGAGCGAATCAGAAGAGAAATACCTTCAGTCTTATACGAGACATTTGTTTACTAGCTAGAAACATTACACAGCATCATGCAGTCATTGCTTTGCTAAAGTATATAGTGACAAAAAAGACTATATATTATACAAGAAGCATTTTGCTGCAACAGAAATACTCAGTAGTGAGTTTGGGTGATTGTCTAAACTCCTTTCTGTTGGTGCATCTTTCAGGGAGCTAAAGGTGATCTGGGACACAAGGGTGAGAAGGGAGAAAAAGGTGATGCAGGCCTGAATGGTTCTCCAGGACTGCCAGGAAAGTCTGGACTTGTGGTGAGTTTAATTATATCAAGCCCAAAATTTCAGTCCTCTGTCTCTTTAATTCAAGAATGAATCATTTATGTGTGAAAATGGGAGTAACATTATACTATATATACATTATATATAATTAGATGTTGGATTATATCTTTTGGACTGTCCACAGAAAACAAGATGCATAGTTAATATCCGTCTCAGCCAGGCATAGATGGTGTCCAGTACTTCCAAAAGATATTTAAATTTTGTTTCCTTCCAAAGCCGGACATTTTTTCTCTTTCTGTGTGTTTTTCTTTGCATAGCAGAGTTTTAAACTTGTGGTTTGTAGCTTAACATAATATGTCATAGGCAGCCATTTAGTTGTTTATTTCTGTGTCCAGCGTACAGACGTTTGTCCTAATTCTCAGAAAGAAATTGTTTTCTTAAAGAATTGATATGTTGCCCACAGTCTTCCACCGAGTGCTGAACCTCTCTTCGTCTTGACTTCTGAAAGACTCAACCTCTATGATGCTCTTTTTCTCCTTCAGAGGGCTGACTATTGGATATACCTCTCAAATGAACACTTAATCCTACCAACTTCTAATTATAGACATTATAACTATACAAAAGTATAATATAAACATACTGGTGTGGATTAGATGTTGTTTGATGCCAAATAAAAAAATAAAAAAAAAAAGCCACAATTATTTTTGTATTTATGCTTGTAGGGTCCAAAAGGTGATTCCATCGTCGGTCCTCCAGGTCCAGCAGGTTCACCTGGTCAGCCTGGAGCGCCAGGATTTGGGCGACCTGGATCCCGAGGGCCCCCTGGACCTGCTGGGCCCCCAGGACCAGCAGCTGCTTATACATCATGTATGTGTCTGAGTGTTTGTGAAAGAAAATAAGAAACAAGTGAGTCATGGTTTAGTTTAAAAATTTTATATGTAAAATGTAATATGCACGTGTTATCATCAGCTGCTGGTGTCCCCGGCCCTCCTGGTCCTCCCGGCCCACCAGGATCTCCAGGTTACACCAACTCGGTACGATGCTTGTTCAGAGTATAACTTTAGCAGAAACAGTTGAATAGATCGTCCTTCAAAATGCCACAAATCTTCTTCAATGATGTTGTGTCTGATCAGGCGACCACCTACAAGACGATCCATGCTCTCACTCGAGAGACGCCACACACTGCTGAGGGTGCCTTGGCATATGTTTCTGAGAAGGGAGGAGAGCTGTATGTTAGAGTACGCAACGGCTGGCGCAAGATTCCGGTTAGTATTGTGTGTTAGTCAGTCAGTGCACCAATTTCCATTTCTTCCTTTTTGTACTATACACTGCTGAAAACTGGATACTGGATACATACTGTTTTATGTAGTATGTTGGTAGTCTTGTTGTTTGTGTGGTTTTTTTTTTTTTGTTTTTGTTTTTTTTTTTTTGTATGTATATATAATCAGGTTTCACATGTTGTCTCCTGCCATGTCAGTTTTTGTTTTTTTTTGTTTGTTTGTTTGTTTGTTTGTTTTTTTTTAATAAATCTAACTGGATCATTTTTACATCTGAATATGTGCTGCAGACTTACATAGGGTTTTAAGGGTTTTTGTAATGTTAAAAATAATAACAATATGATCTAAATTACTGCATAACATACAAAAATGACAGTATTATGACAATTTAGTTGCCGTTCATATCTCACTGATGTCAGCAATAAATCGCACTGTGTTTCAGCTTGGAGAAGTGATCCATTTTGGATCTTCCTCATCAGAGGAATCTCAGGCTCTCAGCAGGGCTGGAGACCGGAGTAGACCCTACAGAGTCCACAGCCAGGTTAACACACACTCCGAAACACAACCCATCCATAAATGCACAGACAGAGGACCGTTAAGAAAATTGTTCCTGTTTTCATTGAGCAGGAGTTGCAGGAAGGAATAAGAGGATATCAACCCAGCTATAACATCCTCCCACATTCCATCAGCTCTGCACCAGGAGTGAGTGCACCTAACTAATGTCATTTCATATCAGATCTGTGACGGGTATCATATCAGAAATATCAGAGAAGGTATATTTTCTGCTCTAGCTCCATCTAGTTGCACTAAATGCTCCGCTCAAAGGCGACATGCGTGGTATCCGAGGGGCAGACTTCCAGTGTTACCAGCAGGCACGCTCCATGGGGCTAACCTCCACCTACAGGGCCTTCCTGTCCTCACACCTCCAGGACCTGGCAACCATTGTGAGGAAGGCTGACCGCAATGACTTGCCTGTGATTAATCTGAGGGTGAGACAATTTTTACATTTGCATTTGTTTTTATTTTCAAAACATGTTTTACCATTATTTATTTTTCTCAAATGTGGTTCTTGCATATGTCTGCTTGTTAGGATTTTCATTCATTCAAGCTAAAGAATGTCACTCATTATATTCCTGCAGGATCAAAAACACACTCATCAATCATGATAGTTTATTTCATATCTGTTGAAACTTAACTTGAAGTTAACTGTTCCTCTCCTCTGCTTTCAGGGTGATGTGTTGTTCAGTAGTTGGATGTCTATCTTCTCTGGAAACGGAGGCTTGTTTGACCCGTCCACACCCCTGTACTCCTTTGACGGACGCAACGTGATGACTGATTCAGTCTGGTGAGAGGGAGTGAATGAGTAGCATCAAAAATAAGGATCCTTAGAGATTGGAAATGCCCACGTGAAAAAATGTAAATGTAAATTTTTACAGAAAATGTAAAAAGCTGACGCTATGCTGATATTATATCAAAATATGGGGCATTTAAGTAGAATCGTGCACTGGCGATTTCTTTATCTCAAGCAATTTATTAAAAGAAACAACAGTGGTTGGTATACCACAACATAAAATGTCAATGTCTCAACAACTTGTCATGTGTTAGGTGTCATTCTGGTCTTTTGATCTAAAAAATTGAACAGTACGATGGATAGGACTGTTTAAATTCAGATTATTTAATGGTCAGTTCAGAGTTCAGACACTTCTTTTGCTTTTTTTGTGTTTTATTATTATTATTTGTGCAATAGGTACTTAAACATTGAACAGCTGTACATGTACATTCAGAAGTCCATATTTAAGTCACCTGTTAAGGTTATTGTGCATTTGAGGAACATTCTGACATTATATAAAATGCTGAATATCTCTTACTGTTTGTGAATGGTGTATAAAAAACTGTATCAAACCTCTTTAGAATCACGTTTTCCAGAATCACAACCACACAAACTCGTATGCTTGCTTGTTTTAGGTCATGTTGTCTGAATCCCTCTCCCTCTTCCCCAGGCCAGAGAAGCTGATATGGCATGGTTCCAGCACTGTGGGCATCCGTCTGACCACTAACTACTGCGAGGCGTGGAGGACGGCTGACATGGCGGTAACGGGCCAAGCTGCACTGCTGCAAACGGGACGACTGCTGGGACAACACGCCCGCTCCTGCTCCAACCACTACATAGTGCTGTGTATAGAGAACACATATGTGGGGAATACATATCAAAGGAGGACCTGAAGACACACACAAACACACACACACATTGACACATGAGCACACATGGATGTATACTGAAGGTATAAAATGTGACACATGATTGGAGAACTCATTCAGGCACATACTTACATAGAGAATACTCACACATTTAATTAACATAACATGCACATTTAAGTTTTGCTTTCATATTTAGTTCCCACCTGAAGCCAGGTGTGAGATGACAGCTCGTATTGTTGCCACGCATCCGTCCCTGTGTAGACGTCAGATATTTGCAATCTCTGCAGGTGTGTACCAGCACAGACTGTCATCACATAAATCAGGGGTTTCACATCTGAGCTGAGAAAGTTACAGGAACATACAACTGTTTATTGCACGACATGTCAAACCATTGTCACAGTTTCCAATTTCCTTATGTTTGTGTTATTAGTTTACACACAGCCATGAAAAAAAAAAATTATATTTTTTTTAAAATTGGTACAACATATCAGTATTATGTGCAGAATGGTTGGGTGTAAACGTTACTGCAAAATCACAGGTATAATCCAAGAAGTCCTTTTTTTTATTATCATTCGTTTTATGTTTATGAACCTTAGCAAATATAGTATGTCCCAACAGTTTTGTAGGACTTAGCTGTGTGCTTCATTAGAGCTAGCTAATCACATGATTCTTCATCTAAGATGGTGATTATTTTCTCTTTTAGGATGTTACTATTTCTAATGTTGTCAAGAAAACCCAGATTAATTCATTCATCTCCTGTGGCGCCCTCCTGAAGATCAAAACTTTAAATCAAATCAGTGGAGCACGACATGATGCTGTTGTTAGATTTTTGGATTTTAACTCAAGTAAAGAAGCAAATCACCCAGAACAACAACGTGACAACAATGTAGCTCACTTGGATTCGTAAGCAATAAAAAAAAACAGAAAATAACACAAGCATAATGAAAACTGTGGAACACATGAAGCTAGATTGTTATTTTTTTTAGATGTCTGATTTGCCATTTAAGACACTTTGGCACCCTGGACAGAAAATCACCTGCTTCTACATTATCAGCTGAAGATTGTTTTAAAAATACAAGCTGTTTTTAGGCTAATATGGCAACCTGGCTTTGCTTTCCTTTTAAAATGGTTGTTATACTTGCCACATAAATCCCCATTAGTTTCACCATTAACACATCTGCTTCTAAGTGTTAGTATTAGAGTTGAAATCAGTGTGTGATTTTCAGTAATTTATACCATAGCAGGACCTAGTGTGAAATGATAGCGTGTTCACATTTTGATGTTGCTGTATGGAGTTGGAACATGTACATATGTTGTTGTTGTTCAGATGTTTTTTACTCTTTAGTGGTAGATTTTGTATGCACACTGTAATGACCGAGGACTTCCTCACCACGCTTTGATTGAGATGCTCTGCCTGAAAAGTTGAGTTTTAGTTTTTAATGTGCATGTCTGATTATGATATTTCTGCTCAAACAAAACTTGACTTTCTGAGGAAAAAGAAAGTTCGTACTGACGTACTGGTGCTCACTGAATAAAGTGTCTTATTTTGTGATTTTTATAATAAAAAAACAAACAAAAAAACAAGGTGCCTTCTTTAGTGTCTTTTGGTATCCTCAAGCTGTGTTCAGTCAAAGTTTTGAAAAGTGTTTAATGAAAGTAGTTTTTAAATGTGAAGTTGTAATAGATTATCTATCAGCTATGTGAGTGGGTCCCAACCTGGGGTCAGGGTGTCCCATATTTTCCACTGTGTGCATTCTCTAAGAAACTGTTTTCATGGGCAAACCCATTTGAGGGACTCTCAGTGCCTGCACATGAACAGACAGAAATGGACTCCTTCAAAAACCTAACAACCCATGGCCCCAGAAGTTGATGCTAACAAAGCACTAACAAATATAGGGGTGTATAAAATAATATAAGCTTTTGGCCCTGATCCTGGTTCTGTGTTGTGGCAGAGTTGGTGTAAACCCACTCTACAGTCTGAAGCAGGCAAATTTATAGATGCAATAAACCACATTCTTCTACTAAAATTCCCCCCACAAAGTATCTTTGAATTTTCATTCATTCTCTGTGCTGCTTAGTCCATTATGGGTCACAGGTAAGCTGGAGTCTGTCCCAGCATTTTAACAGGTGAGAGGAAGCAGGGTACACCCTGGACCAGTCCATCACAGGGCCAACAGATAGGATAGGGACAAATGACCATTCACACACACACTCACTTCTAGGGAGAATTTAGAGTGACCAATTAGCCTAACATGCATGTCTTTGGATGGTGAGAGGAAGGTCATATATAAAGGGAGAATTTTGTATCTTGAATTGTGAGCAAAATCACATCTGTAGTGATTTTGTTCCAGTTGCATAAATAACTTTCTGCTCTGTTTTATTTATTTTTGGTCATTTTAATAGCTGATAAGACATAACGCTGGATTCTGTGCATCACACACCGTAGCAAATACGTTCACTGACAAGAGGTTGCCTGCAAAATAAATAAGTATCTATATAACACACAGGGCAGTCATGTTGGACTTTGAATTTTGTGGTGGAAGCATGCCTCCAGCTTTTAAAATATTTATTTTTACTATTTTTTTCCACTAAAAAGTCAGAAATCCCAACTTAGATAAAACATACCATGAAACCAAAACCAGTACTGGCCCCAAGATGGAGACAGAAGTCAGACAGAAAGGTATAAAACAGTATACTAGGAGCATGAAGAATGCTCTCACCAACATTTCCATGTCTGTTCTTATTTACTTTAATTGTATCTTTAATGTCAGAGATTTGTAGGTTCTTATAATTTGGTTTAAACTCAACCTTTGCATGTTTTGCTGAAGAATGATGTTAACAAGTATATACATTTCAGGCCATTACCTCACCCGTCTTCAGTTCTTTGTTTCTTTAGTTTTGCTTTTTGTCAGCAAATCAATCTCAAAAAAGTAAAATTTAAAAAAGGACACAAAACAATAGAAAAAAGCAGCCATGTTATAACAAGTGTTTATTACATGAATATGTACAGCACATTCCTGAATTAAAACAAGTCCACATCTTTTCATATGAAGAATTCTCTACTAAAAAAAGACAAAAAGACAAATGTGCTTCAATTTCTGAAAAGTTTTAAAACTTCCCCTTATTGCACCAGAGCCTGACAGACTTCAGTCCTACGGTTGATGTTGGGTTGCCGGCCAAGTAAGAAAAAAGAAAGACAGCAATTCCAGGATGTGCATCCTTAAAATACAGAAGTAAATCCAATTAATTTAGTCTTTACGACTGTTTCACAAGACCTCAAGACAATCTATAAAAAGGGCATTGATAAAATCCATGTTTAGAAAAAGAAAAAAAAAAAAAAAACTTTAAAATTGAATCCTGATATGTGAAGGAAGAAAATAAATCAAAGCAATTAAAACGGCTTTAGAGAAGCAACAACTAAGATCTGGCTAAAGTTACCAAAATCATAGCAAAGAGCCTGGAAACATAACACTGATACGTTACACTCTGGCTGAACCGAGACAGTTTCTATGTTTTAATGCTTGTGTCTGATCAGTACGACGGAGATTTTAAAGGAAGCTCAGAAATTAATTATCTGCTCTGTGAAGCTCTTGGGTCCTTATTACATCACTGAAAGGTAGCTTCTGCAATGACCCAAATATCAGTTAAAATCCATCCATTTTCTACACCGCTTAGGCCAATTCAGGGTCGAGGAGAAATTAGGAGGCCAGAGGCAGGGTATACTCTGGACAGGTAGCCAGTCCGTCGTAGAGAAACCACATAATTCATAAAATCCTTGTGCATTTTGATGTCAAGAATAAATGGCAATAAGTAAACAAACTTTCATATTCACACAAATAATCCACAAATGGAAAATCAGCAGTGACCATCCTGTTTAATTATCATACAGGGGGCACAGAAACTGCTTCAACAACTGATTATTCATTAAAAATCAAACTGAAGTGTCAACAACTTGCTGGCTACAGATTCCATGTCTTTTTTTTTTTTTTTTTTTTTTTTTACGTACAACACAAATGATTAAAAAAAATAAGATATTTGAAGATGAATCAAGAAATGAAAGTTCTTTTTATCAGTTATTAAAATCTTAATTGTGGTCACAACATCATAACACAACATAGACTTTTCCAAATTATCAACTTTAAATCAGAATAACTGATAAAGGTAAGCATGGTTTTCTTTGCATCTAAGTAAAACCAGTCTCTGTCCCCGCCACAGACAGAATAAAAGGTTGCTTTCAGAGACTTTAAATATGGCAGAGAGAGAGAAAAAAAGCTCTTTGGTCCAATAGAGCAAAGAAAAATAAGATATAACTGCATGTGCTGTCTGTGTGTGAGGAGGGCAGGGAAGGGTCGTTTTCCAATAACTAATCATTAACACATGATGTGTGCAGCAGTGTGCATTCAGCTTTCTAATTTGGCAGTGTTGTTAACAAACCATAAGTGGTTGCAAGATTATTTGAGTCTGAAAGAAATAAAAGGCTGTGAACAACTGACAAGACAAACATTAAAATCAGCTCATCAAACTTCACTGATCCGAACCAGACTTCTCATTTACTTTTTTCAAGTAGCTGTAGCCATGACAGAAGGCCCACATGTTTCCAAAATTACTACACTAACACTCGCTAAAGCAAACACAGCCATCACCAACATTCAGATGAGTTTTTTAAAATACATGCAAGTATGTGTCTGTAGCTTTTAGCCACTGCAAAGCAGATCTGAGGCCAGAATGTGAAGAGGGCTTCTAAAAAGGATGCATGTCCCTGAGAACCACAACCAAATTTTGATCCTTATTTCCTATAAAGTTAAAACCATCTGCACAGTGTGGACTTGGCTGGGTCCACGTTAATGCATGTTTGCCTACTGTGGAGCTCAGAGCAAAGACTCAGCAGCAGCACCGGAAATCGGTGTGAAAACTCCTTCTGCTGTCATACAGATAAATCAGGAGCTGCGTAGCATTTACTGCTGCATGCATGACTCAGATGATGTGTGCTTGTGCCCCCCCCAATCTGTAGTTTTACACCGATTTCATAGGAATTCTCTGGTTTGGCTTTTTCAGAGCAGTGTTTAACTTCACCGCATTACTACTTAGTCAACATTGCAAAGAAAATTTAGCCAGAAATGTTTCCAGGTCTGCTCTTCAGGAGAACCTAATGTCTAACGCAGATAAGTGTGCCAACCAGTTAGTAAAGGAGGTTTCAATCAGATGGGTCGGTTAACTCCTCTGATGAATAAATATTTTAGTTTTCTTTTTTTTTTTTTTAATGTTTCCAAACTCTCAATTTTATTTCTTTGCTTTGCCATGTGTGTTTGAAAGCTAAATTAATAAAAGTAGCAACATTTTAAAGGCAGTTTCAGTCATTATTTTTTATATTCCAAGAGCTGAAAATGGCAAATCACTAAATCAAAAATAAATTTATAACTGATTAAGAGTTAAGACTTGGTTGGGTCTTTTTAAGGTTTTGACTCATTGAGTATAACATTAACAAATCAGATGGGGTTAATATCTGAAGCAACAAAGGATTTCCTTTCCTATACCTGTGATGAACAGAACTCTAACATTTGGGTTTAATGGAATTCTACTGAATTACAGGAATCAGTCTTCCCCAAACAACAAGACAATAATACACCCCTCTCTCTTACACATCCTTTTAGCCAAATACACGTCAGCTTGTAGGCATCTAAGTGGAGATGGAAGTAATGACAACAAAATCGCTCTGAACTCCACTGAGTAGGCAACAGGACTCAAAGTTTCATAAGCACGCTGCTGTGCAAGAGGCAGATGGCAGTAAAAGTTGGATTCATTTAATTTGCTTATTAAAAAAAAACACCAAAACAAGTAAAACAATTCTATTTGTGACCCTGCAGCTGCTCTCTACTGTGAAATGTAGACAGCATGAGGTTTTGTTTAGAGATGCTGAGTCAGGCCACAAAAGAGCAGCTTTAAAACACCACAGTCCACACACACACGCACGCACACAACCATGCACGCGAACACATGCACCTCAGCTCACTCTAACACTTTAGCTGCCTCAAAGTTGACGGCCAACTTCCTGTGCTTCCTCTTAGAGGAGGAGCCAGGGGTGTGGCCTGTTGCTGGGACACTTTTTTGAGGGGGCGTGCGCGGGGATGCTGTTGTCGTGGAAACGCCATCTGGCATACCAGGACTAGATGAGGAGGTGTTGCTGTTGGCGTTAAGTTGGTGCGGCTGGTCGTATTTGCCGCTCTGTGGTTGACTCTGAGCTTGGCTCTGAGCTTGTGAATGACCAGAGTTCTGGTTCTGGGCTCTCTGTGACTGGTTCTTAGCAACAGTCTGACCGGCACTGTAAAACTCTCGAGTTTCTTTGTTCTTTCTGTTGGCTGTGGCTCGCTTTTTAGTCACCTATCAGAGTCAGAGGACAAGAAGGGAGTTGGATTTCAAAGTTTCATACAGAAAAAGCCTAATTAAAACATTTTTCTGCCCTTTTATGTACGTTTCTAAGCTCACCTGTAAAGGGATGAACTGGTTGTGTGAGCCGATGGGCAGAGAGGTTGTAGGCTGGGGGTGGGCAGCGCCAGGGAAGGTTCCTGCTGCTCCGTAGAACGCCTGGTTCGGGTGGTGATGGCGAGGAGGCAGGGTCATTCCCCACAAAGGGCCGGGGGCGTAACCCTGGGGGGGCAACAGCAAACCACCTGGCAAAAAAAAAAAAAAAAAATCACAAGACTTATTAGATTTCAGCATTTCTCTCTGTTCTGTCTCTATACATCTGATGTGACAATTCAGCATTGATAGAATCAGTTGATCATTTCTAGACAGCAAAAACTATGATGCGTAATGCTGACGATGAATCAATGTTACATCATTCCACACCTGGACAATATGCTGCAAACACCTTTCTATTCAACTCTTCAGCTGATTTGAAGTCACCTTTTAAAATGCTGCACATACACTTCAGAATAAGCAGATTTACATGAATTGCTTGGCCGTTTCTCTTCTCTAAAGGTGGAAACAGCTGTATGCTAATGGGAGTTAAATGTTTGCTTCACTGGCTATTATTTGAAACAGGCGTTTGCAGCTATGCAGATTACAGCAAACTACAAAGAGTTAATTGTAGGAGCAACAGGCTGACCTTGCGGGTTGAAAACAGGCATCATAGGTCCCATGGGTGGGGGTCGTATCTGACCTCTTCCTGGGTATATAGAAGGTGGGAGGGGGAAGCCAGATCCCACTGAGTTCTACAAATAAAAAGGAGGACAGAAACAGTCAGTAAGCTGTTACAGCAGAAGGATGCTAACAGAAACATGCTCAAACAATGAGAAGTTTTTTGTTTGTTTTGTTTATTTAAAGAATGAATAAAATTTGTCCACAAATCTTTCAAAGGCCTATTTACATTCTACTCTAAATACACATGCGGCTGAGCCTTTTTGCCAGTCTTCAGCGCCCTTTTCAAGCCTGTTTTCAAAGAGCTTGTGCATGCACAGCCTGACGTAGCAAACAAAGCAGTACCACCAGAAACCGCTGGGGCAGTGTTGTGTAGTACGGTTGAAGTGCAACCAGTGAAAGAAACAAAGAAGAAGAAAAAGCTGCAATGTATTTAATGGCCCCACAGACCCACACAGTCGACTGCAATGCCTAATTTCATGTCTCTTTTTGAGAATGTACATTATCATGATCTCCATCATTGCTGTGTTTGTGTGAGGTGAACTATGGATTCTGCACGGCCCTCTAGTGGATGTATTTTGTAACAACCATGCTAACGTAAAGGATACGTGGGAGTGTGTAGGCAGTGATGTTTGAGACAGATGCGCTGATTTACATATATAAAGGTAGAGTAAATGAGCCTTAAAAGTAGCTGCTAGTAAAAAATGGATGTAAAAGAATAAGGTTTGCAAACTGAGGCTTGCAGAGTCAGATGTAGCCCCTAAGATCAAATGCAGCATGCCTGCTTTTTTTTTTTTTACATCACTGTATGTGAGCGTGTGTGTAAGTGTGTATACCAGTCTTTGAACGGCAAAGAAGGCAGCTTTCTCCTTGGCATCATTTTCTGACTGGCACTGTGGACCATGAACCATCAACCCATTGGACAGCTTCACCTGACACACAACCAGACCCTGTGGGGACAAATGTTGGTGGGCATGGAAAAAAAAAATCTCCTGCCGTGGTATAAAAGAAAAATGGGAGGCAGAAAACTGTAAACCTTATAAAAGATAATATAAATGGAGTCACCTGTCTGTTCTGTATGAAGCTGAACTCAGGAAGTGCCATACCCAACCCCCCACACACACAAGCCAGCTCTGCCACTTTACTGGTCAGTGCAGCGTTAGCAGAACCGGCTGATGCTGGAGAAGGTAGTGGAAGTGTGTCGCTGTGGGGGGCGTTCATTTTTGCAGCTGGAAGGAGAAAATATGTGATGATAAGCAGAAGAACCCAAACATTCCTCTGCCTTGGTCTGTAATCTGGTCAACTATGTACCTAATTTCTTAGAAGACCTTCTCCTGTTCTGCTGCTGACCACTAGCGAGAGCAGTATTCGGCATCTCTTGCGGTGATGGACTTTCTTTTCCAGCGCTGTCAATCTTAAGCATCTCTTTCAGCACCAGGGTTCCCTTCTGCGAAGAAAATATATATAAAAACAAAAACAACAACAAAGAAGAAAACACAACCTCATTCTTAAGCCAGATAGTTCATTAAATCCTTAAAAAAAATCACACAAGAACATCAGCTGAACGAATCTGCACCTCAGATACTAACCATGGCAAACGATTGTGGCGAGAGCGGCCCGTCTGGCTGGCTGTTGGGCTCCTGCGGTGGAGCAGGAGGAGGCGGTGTTTGCTGGCTGCCCTTAGAGATCTTTAAACTGGCAATGAGGTCTTCAAATTCAGTCGTAGCCTAACACAGAGGAGTGAAATTAGATGGTTACGTATTATTTTAATCAAGATTTTGACTCATCTACTGTCTTTATGCCGATGAAAACAAAACAAAGACAGAAAATCTAGCTGGGCATTTGTGGCTGTTTTGTACCTTATTGGCCATGTTCTGTGAAGGGAAAAGGGAGCTGAGATCTTCATTTTTCTTCAACAGTCTGATCCCACCCGGTGGAGGCTGCAAATTACACAGACCCATTGTTTTCGTGTGACATGAATATGGCCACACTTAAACACATCTGACACAAGCTTCTCAACACTGAAAAAAGGGGTAACTTATACAACAAAAAAAAACAAAAACAAAAAACAAAACAGAAAACTAAGATTCATGCTAATAAGTACTACAGGTCAAAACTCTTATAGTGAGGTTAAGGAACTGCAGGACACCATGCGCCTCACGCTGCTGACAACCAGTTGGGTTTCATTGTGGATTATGCTACAAAAATACTGCTGAGGCATCTAAGTATGCTGTGTACATGTGTGTATACTCACAGCTTTGTTGGCATGCTGGTTTTTGCTCGGTTGTGGACTTTCTCCCTAGAATAAAACACAGAAAAACTTTATCCTTTTGCTATAAACACAATAACTTTAAATGATATTCATGAATAAAGAGAAAAACAAGATTTTTGCCATTTTGTTCTAATTATCTGGCTAGTTTTCTAGACTTCAGGTTGGATGTTTACCTCATGCAGAGTTTGACAGATACAAACCAACAATCTCTGCAGGTTTAACAAGCTAACAACATGACTCCTCTTAAACCTGCTCCTGAAACTAGTCACTGAATCATTTAACCCTGTTAATATTGGTACTGTGGAATGATTAAAATGGTTTTATAGCAATTAATTGCATCATTTTCTGTGATTAATCACAATTAATTGTATTGGTACGCACAAAATTCAACAATGGATTAAAAAGCAGTGTATTCTACACTTTTTTCCCTAAATACTGCTAAAGGTTCAGTAGCTTTTAGTTTACAAATAATTTTAAAAAATTGCATTTTAAACAGCATTATTCCTTTTCACAGTAACAGTTTACATTTTTGTTGTAAATCTAAAATAATAACGTTAATGTTAAGAAATCAAATATGTCCCAAGTCTGTACATTTGTTTGTGCGTACAGACTTGGCGAAATAAATTATTCTGATTCGGATTCAGAACCAGCCAGCAAATGACTTTGAATGTTAATTGTCAGCGATTACTAATTAACGAGCTAACAATAATAACGCTATATCGTGACAACGCGTTGTCCTAATTAATATACACCTAATAAACACCGTAATGCATCCCTAGAACATGTCTCCTTTATTTTTCCGTAAAGAACACACACTTACATTGTTGTGCCAGTGAGCAGGAGGCTTGCTAGGAGGACCCGTCTTCTGCAGAGACTGCCACACATTGCTGTACTCCTCTTTACTCTGGGTGGAGACAGAAATGAAGCAATCCACGTATAGATAAGGCAGTACTTCAATTTTTACCCGACATGTAGAGAAAGACTGGAGCCTGTGTTTACCTTGGCTTGGTGTTTCTGGTTGAGACCCTTAGACGGAGAGTTTCTGTTGCCCTGAGAAGTAGCCTTCATCCCGCCCTGTTTGATGTTATGCCACAGATAAAGAGGAATTAAGAGGCAGAGAATGACACATTAAGACTTACTTTTAAGGCTGTACTGTGAGCATCTTCCGATCGTACCTGTGTGGGTACGAAGGGCGATTGAGAGGAGTGGTTGAGGCCTAACAGCTGATGGCGTGAGCCAAGGTTGGCAGAGGCTGCGGGCTGAGGTTTGACGATGGCGGTGAGTTTGTGCGAGTGGTGATCCACTCGGGCTCCGTGGGAGAGGTTGATCAGGGCGAAAGGAGGCAGGCGGTATCCACGGGGTGACGTACACCTGAAGCAGCAGACAGACAGGAAAAAGAAGAGGCTTTCAACTCGGCTCATGTTTTATGAGACCAGTTTGCTGCAGCATCACAGTTGATTACCTGATGTTGAGACCTCCAGCAAACTCCTCATCAAACAGGACTTCATAGAGAACCTCTGCCTCACGATCAGCTGTGCACACACACACACACAGACACTAAAATTATTAGTCTGTAGCTTTTGGTAGAATTTTTGTGGATGTATAATGAAATCAACAGAAGTAAGAATGCTCGCCTCCTTTAATGCCGATGATGGTCCCTCTGAGTCCCAGCGGGACAGTGAAGCTCTCTCTGATGTTGATGACTCTGTCAAACAAGCGATATTCTGCATTCGGGTCTGGAACCACACCCTGCTGCTGCTCCAAGGGCTACACACACCAACACACACATTTCCACTTCAGTTCAGTTTAAACTCTCACACAACTCTTTTCTGGTTTTCCTCTCTGGGTTACTCTCAGTTTTCCTTTACATGAATCGACCTGGAATATATGAATAGAAATGACCTTAAAGTGCATTTAAGGACACATTTACTAACCCTAAAGAGGAGATGAGGCTTGACTGTCACACGGACTTTCTTGGTGCTTTTCTTCATCTAAAAAGAAAGAATAATGGCATAGTGAGATGACACAGTGGGTTTGTAATGTTGGGAGGCAGATCAGTTGGAAGCTTTTCAAGTCAGAGTCACCTTGGTCTTCTCTACCGCTTCCTCAATCCTCTCTACAATAGCAGCATCCAGAACTTGGAGGTCACATGACGTCCGGCTGATGGAGCTGACTGGATGACTTTTCAACCATGAGGTAATTTCAGCCACCTTCTCTGCCCTGTTGGGTGGCCAAACGGATAAAAGTTATTTATAATGTGCTGAAAAACAGCATGCTGTAGAAAAAAGTTCAAACAAAAGGAAATGCTCTTTGCAAACAGAAATGTTTACAACACTTACTGCAAGAACAAGATGATAGTTTGGGACACAATCAGACCAAGTTGAATTAGTCTGATCCACCGCTTTACTGCCTCAACTTTTATTCATTTTTAAGTTGTGTTTCACCAGCTGTTTAAAGTGATCATGAATAATCACTTTGATCACAAACAAGGTAATCACATGCAATAAATAAAGTCCTTGACTCTGCTGAATACATTTCATAGTGTGCTGTGCATCAGGTAGCATATGATGACCAGTATTTTTTCCCCCTCTGTTTCCACATTTATATAGTTAATGATGATTGAATAAACACTGATCGCTCTGACAGAGCACAGCTGTGTTGGGAGACTCCTCTTTTCAACAGAAAACTATCTTCCCTCCATTTAAGGAAAGTAAATAGATTTGACAAACTGTGGTGGAGATTAGAGGTGAGGTAATCAAGAAATCCAATCAGAAATTACCTGCTTCGCAATCCATATTGAGGAGGTACCAAGTATTTTAAAATCAATAAACCCCCCCCTTCCAGGCTGTTTTCAGGGTCAAAATATCTCTTCTGTTTGGCATCTTACCCGTTTTGGTCTTCTGCAGGCCAGATGTCGTCTTCGTAGAAAACATCATCGTGACTGTTTCTGGACACTGTGTCAAATACCTCAGAAAATCTACGAAAACACAAACAGCACCATGACTTATAAAGATCTGAGTTTTACAAATCCATTCGTCTCAACCTTTGTTTATCCCCTTCTAAGCCACTGATATTGACAAATTCTAGTTTAACTGACCAGACCACTTTTATGTACTCAAAAAAAAGAGACAAATGTTTTATTATATGTAACTCTCTCAAATTACTAAGGAAGTGACCCAAATCCGATTTTTTTGCCCCTATGCGACCTGTATCTAATCTTTTCATGACAGTCTGAACGACACAGATCCAATTTTTTCAAATGCGGCCCAGGCCACTTGGACATGTGGTCCTAAATCCGATACGTATCTGATGTTTTGCCATGCGACTTCAGTCTGAACGGCCAGGACGCATTAATCCGACCTACACCTCATACACAACATTGTTTATAAACTCCTTGTCTGTAAAGGCGCTCACATATTTGATCATATACAAGTCACATTTAATTGGAAATGTGAACGGACTCTCAAGAAAATAGGATTTCACAAAAAAATCCTAATTGAGCATTATGCCCTGCAGTGTGAACCTAGCCTAAGTCTCACTCAGCAGCAGCTCAGTGGTAGATAAAGAGAAAACAATTTTACCTGTCTAGGTATTCAGCTAGCAGCTCCTCAACAGCAGCAGAGTAGAGCCACTCTTTCTCCGTTCTCTTGGTGTATCCAGGGACCTCTTCGTTCTTCTTGTTGAACTTCAGGTTCAGGCCAACGTTAGCTTTTTGCTCCCCACATGGACTGGACACAGTGAAGGTGAACACGGCGCAGATGTGAGGCAGCAGAAAAACAGTGTCTAATTTTTTTTGTCTAAATGGAGTTAAAGATTTTACACACTCACTTCTTTTTAGAGCCTCGACCAATGAAGATGCTCCCTGAGAAGCGAGAAACGAGATAGCCGCTGATGCCGAGACGGGAAGCCAGAATGTATCCTGGGCAGTACTTGACAGAGTATTTCTACAAAACGCACACACAAAAAACAAAGATGAAACACTCAGAGTTAAACTCAGATCTCATCTTTATGAGAGCGCGTCTTACGTGTTGATTTTGGATCAAGTGCTCCAGCGGCGGCTCATGGGGCACACTGAAGACCACTCGTATCCGACCGTCCTTGATGACGTCTTGAGAATCTTGCACCTGTTACACAAATTTGAGGAAGGGAAGGTTTAAATTCAGCTGCAGGTATTAATAAGGTTTTTTGCCCAAGCTTGCTAAGCAGTTCAGTGCAGGATTACTATCATTTTCCTGAGGTGTGTTCTCGTTCAGGGCATCCTGTCTTCATTCTCTTTGCTTTTAATAAGATTTGTGTCATTTTTTTGCGTGGAGCTAATGCTAACCACCGGATAAATGCTAATAAAACTTGTTTGGTCTCTACAACAAAGGTCAGAAATGCAAACTCAGCGTGACTCCAGTGAAATTCTTAAAAATGTGTTTCAAATGCGTCTTTTAACTAAACTTTACAGTCTGATATGTAGCATTTTTCATAGCTAGATGAGCAGTATTGTTTAGGCAAAAGTAAGCACATCTTGCTTGGAAATCAACATGTTTTTAAAAAGCAAAGGGATTAGTTATCTTTGCTTTGAGAACTGATAACATACCTCTCCCATGGCACTGTAGTACGGGGTTCCCACCATGAAGACTGTGGTTGTTTGAGGAAACAGCTCGTCCAAGCTCTTGAAGCAGGTTAATGATGAGTAAAAGGCCTTAATGTCCTGAGAGAATGAAAGGAGACATTGATGTTAAGGCTAAGATACAGAGGTTATAGAGGTTGATGGTCATAATATCAGATTCATGTCTTAACATTTAAAAAAAAAGAAAAAGATAAAACACCAACTTCAGACACAACTTAGCGTTAAGACAGAAATCATGAGCTGTGCACCTGCTATCTTTCTGACTAACATTTGTCATGTATGGACAGAAACATATTTGTATTTACTAGTTTTATTTAAAAATGAAGAGAAATTTGGCTTTGTTGCTCTGCTGCAGAGGCAGATTATTTTGCATCTTGATAATTGTGTCTGCACAGAAATAGTGGAAACTATGTATTGTGTGTCGCTACCTTAACCACAGTCTGGTAGGCAAAAGGAAGGATCTGTTTGGCCCACTGTTTCTCCAGTTCCACCACTCCACTGGCTTTAGGGACGTATTTTCTTCCTGTCAGCAGCTGGCCGTACAAAAGCACCTCTGTCTCATTCACAATGATGCCTTTTCTTTTCATGTAACTGAGAGAATAGATGGGGGGAACTTAAAAACAAACCTGAAAAATAAAAACGTCCATAGTGTTTTCTTGCTCTGTTTGTTAGATTTTTTTTTTGTTTTGGATCTTACTATTCAGTGATTCCCTGCATATCCTTAAGCCATTCCTTCTGCTCTTTGTCAGACACACTGGAGACTGTTGTAGGAGGGGGAGAGGAGGGCCGGTCGTACACTTGCTGGACTCCAGGTGGTTCCTCTAAAGCAAATCTAAAAGAAAGGTTTCAGAATCTTAGTTTTGCTACCTGCTTAATTTTTAAAACAAACTGTCGGTAAGATTTTACGATGTGGTAATTAAAACCCACCAAGACGAGGTATTAAGAAAGATGTACATCTGCCTTCTTAATTAAGATACTCTTTTGATTTCATTGTATATAAATATGATGAAAGGCTTCACAATACACTGATTATCTACAAGAGAGAACTCTATCCAGTGCATACCCGACCAGAAAACAGCAAGACCCAGCTTAGCTGAAAACAAACAACAACAACCACCAGAGACACATTTAGTGCATCATTACAGCCAAAGGCTGCTAATCCTTACTTCGTTTCCCCGTCTGACACTGCAATGATGCGAGCTTCCTCTAGATGGGGCCAGTTGACAAACACAGACTTCCCCAGGACTTGTTGAGCGACCTCGTCACATATCTAGAGACATAAAGGACAAAGACGGAGTACAGGTTATGGCAAGAGCTGAAACCAAAGTTCATTCTGTTCTATTTGTTCTTGTTTGTTACTCTTTCTGCCTTTAAATTAGCCTCTGACTGGTGAAAATGTTGCAAGATCAGAATGAGATTGTGTGATTGTCTTAATCACTGAAGATTATTCCAGTTCATTTCTTTAATTAACTACTGGGTTGTGTTTTGAGGTGTTGTGCATCAGTACTGTGAAGAATGAGTAGATAAACTGCTGCATAAGATATTTTCCTTTACATTTCTGTGTGATTTGTACTAGTGAGGTCAGATACAAGTCCTTAAGTCTTCTTCCTACATTTTTATTTTTCCTGCTACAGTTTGATATCAGGCATGTCTTTGCATCCTGTGTACACCAGTTTAGATTGGTAGATTAAGGTCATGATGTTGACCTCTAGCAAAGCATTTTTCAACTCCAACAGGTGTGATTCTGGGATTATTCACTATTGATATTTTTAATCTGATTACTTCTAATGTTCCTGCAAGCTTAACACAGCAGAAAGCTTGTTGCACAGATCCATTTAGGAATTCAACCAATCAGATGAAGTGAGTGTTGAAACCAGTAAAAAGCAAGTTTAGGTTCAAATTTAGACAAACATAAAGTTTAAAATTTAAAGTTTGGATGAAGAAATAGCACAAGATCTTTAACTCAATTGCCCAATATGAATGTGAATGTCCTCATATTACAGCTGATAATCGTCTCTTTAAGCCCATAATTATCATTGTTTTATTAACCCAGTGATTTAATCTATACATTCATTCTCTGTACCGCTTGGTCCATTATGGGTCGTGGGTAAGCTGGAGCCTATCCCAGCATTAACAGGTGAGTGGCAGGGTACACCCTGGACAGGTCACCAGTCCATCACAGGGCCAACACACAGGGGACAAACCACCATTCTCACACACACACACACCTAGGAAGAATTTAGAGTAATCAGTTAACAAGACATGCATGTCTTTGGACAGAGGGAGGAAGCCAGAGCACCTGGAGAGAACCCACGCATACACGGGGAGAACATGCAAACTCCACACAGAAAGGCCACTGCCCTCAAGGTTTGAACCTCCCCCCCAACCGAGATTCGAACCAGCGACCTTCTTGCTGTGAGGCTGCGGTGCTAACCACCACACCACCTATAATCTATACATGTACCTGCATTAATGTTGTAGTCTGTAAATCTATAAACAACAGGTAATCGGTTCTGCACGCATGCATCTGCAGATTTTAGCGTACATAGAAGAAGAAAAAAAAATCAGTTTATTTAGCTGAATGTAAATGAAGACTCCTCAGGGATGGTTTAAACCTTTGACAAGAAGGACAGTATTTTATCTTACCAATAAATCATTTGGGCTTATTGACAGTTAATACTCACCGTCTCCACCTCCTGGGTGGGGAGGATTTCAAGAATCGTGTTCTCCCCTCTGCTACTCTGCTGGAACACCACCACCCCACTCTTCTTCTTATAAAACTACACTCAATAAAAGAGGATGTGAATGAGAAAGTTGCACAAAGAGATTAAAAGGAGAGAAAAACATTTCTCTACATGTCACTCGTTATTTTTCTTTTTATCATGTAACTTCAGTTTTGAATTCAAAGTGGAGTGAGAGAAATAACAAAGCCATATCTGATGGACATATCAGTATGTTGACAGTGAATCTGAACTGCATGTAACTGTTTGCATCAAAGTGAAACTGAATTAAAACTATACTGAAAAAAACATTACTTAAAACTGAACATGTTAATGCCAATCCAGAGCTACCTTGTGTCTGATGTGCTGCAAGGTGGGAAAGCCACAGAAGTAAAGAGCCGAGCGGTCAAGGCGCTTGCTGACGTAATCTGGAGGTACTTTCCAAGCGTCCATGGGGATGTGTGTTTTCCTGGAGCAAATAAGCAACTGTTTGGTTCGTAGTCAAACAAATCAATATATATATATATATATATAAATGTTCTTTTTAGAAATGACACAAGGTAATTTAAGACGGATCATTCAGTATTAGTGAGCATATCTACCTGGCACGGCAGTGGATGATGTCGGGGAACAGATGAGGCAAAGCAGAGGTGTATGTGAAGTCTTCTTCATGGTCATAAGAGTAGACGGCACACTCTGTGTGACAATTTCTGGCCTTCTCTTCTTTTGTCAGCTTGTTATTACAAGGCTCCATGGCTGCTAGCAGGCACCTCTGTTTAACACATGCACAACATCCATGAGTAAGACTTATGTATAAGATGTTTGCCACCAGTAGGGAAGATGCATCTGCACGTGTGTGCATACCTCATCTATGAAAGGAATGAGTACCACAGCTTCCCATTCCTGCTGTTTGCCATTGAGGTCAGTTTTGAAGTCAAGAGGATAATACTCAATGATAGGTGAGTTTTCACTGGTCATCAGGTGCTGAAAGGTCAAAATAATACATTAATATCAATATCTATATTTTGTGTATGACAGTAGAAATGGCTAAATATGCTAATTTAAAGTATTCTTTCACAGGTTTGTGGTGATAGTTAAACCATTTTGTTTTGGGTAAAGAAGCAGTAAAGTTTGGATGGATCAGATTTTTCTTTACTGCTTTTGTATACACGTTATAAATATGTACATTCTAACACTAGAGCATGAACATGTTGATGCATCTTTTCTGTATGCGTGTTACCCTGTAGCATTCAGGCAGCAGCTCCATGCTGGCAGCAGGAAGGACTGCCAACAGCTGCTGGAAGGGCATGAAGGGTTTCCCGAGGTCAAAGGTCAGCTTTAACCCAGATATATTCCTGATGTCAGACAGGAATGGAGCATAATGGAAAGGGTAGTACCTGGGGAAATTACAAAAACAATATTTCAATACTAATGTTTTTTAAAGGAAAAAAAAAAGATCTTGAGGGATTTAATGCTCTTGCTACTGTTTCATCAAATCAATACACAGGTTTCCATTACAGGAAGCTTCAATAATTCATAACCATTCATGTTCTCTTAATTTGTTTTACCAGGATTCTGTTTAGCTAAAGCAAAACTTGCAGCACAGGCACATATAAAACTAAAAAAAAAGAGCAGGGAGTTAATGTGCTCACCAGCTCCAGGACTGGACACCATGGTAGTAGTAGTGAAGAATCCACTGGATTCCTTCCACGTAGCATCTGGCTTGCTTAGCTAGAAACTCGCTGCAGATAGATGAAATAAAAACAGTTCAGGGTAACTTAAAAATTGGAAACCTGTATGTTAGTAAGCATTATTTGTCAAGTTTAGCAGCACCCGAAGCTAATTTTCCTGAGCTTCAAACAAATTTTGCTCATCACTTATTAGCTCTCCTGCATCTCTCAGAGCAACAGCAGGACTTCCTGAGGAAAATATGTCATCAACGGTTATGCAACTGCTGACATGAGTTATATGATCTGCAAAGTTTATTCACCACAGCAGTTTCTGATTATCTGGTTGCTTGTACTCAGCCCTTTGGCACTATGTCCTGCTGCACCTACATGAAATACAACAGCAGGTGTGCTTTAAGGTGCCCACACACTCCTTGCGTCAAGACCAACTGCGCTGTGACTAAATTGAACCCATAAACATTTTCCGACCTGATGAAGGTAAATTAACTGGAAACAAACAGCCAGAGACTCATTTACAGAAGAGAAAGCAATAAAAATTAGTTTTGTTCCACAATGCTAACAGAGTCTACACTGTGTAACTTTTGCACCACTCACCACACACTCATTAATCTCCCCGCTGGTAGAAAGAAGATTTCAGAATATCAGTAATAACATTCAGCTCTGTGTGTCAGAAGTGAGGAGACATCTGTGTATACTGCTAATATAAATATGCTAATTCTTATTGCTGTTTACTGCACTACCATTTGTGTAAACTAATAATCTTATTCTACTTTCAGTCTGGTTTTTATTTACTTTTAGTCCTACTTCACTGTTTCATCAATGTCTATATTTATTTATTGTATTTTTATTCTGATTTTATCCCGTACTTTAATAAATGACAGACCATGTTGCAACGTAATCCTACAACGTTTTATCTGCCTTCAGTGTTTCTCTGTCTATAGGAGAAAGGAGCATTTCTTTCTTTCTTTTACTTGGTTTGGTAACCGTCTCCTGAAGCTGTACACTACACGTGCATCAGCACTACTTTCATTATCCTCTTGGTTCTGGCTGACTGTTTCCATTCAGGTGTGGCGCATTCTTGCAAACTAAGTAATAAGCACAAGCCGGACAAACCTGATCTTTTCTATAATGGCAGACTCCTGTAACACTTTCAGGCCTTCTTGAGTTTTAAAACCTAAACACAGTTTACTAAAAGTTTTTATATTAACTCACTCAGACACCACATCCACACCCATCTTGGTCATATAGTATGTGCGCTTGTATTGTCTGAACTCGGTTTCAAACATATCGTCCTCGTCCTCCTCATCATCTGCCCCTGCTCCTTTTCCTTCTCCAATCCCTTTTCCTGATGAGGCACTGAGACCGAGGGCAGAATGCTTGACACGTAAAAAAAAGATCATAAAATGTATTAATAACGGGAAAAGCATTATGAAACTGCATGTATGTCTGTCATTTCTTTTATTCGCTGCATCCTCACCTCTTTCATTTTGGCATCTCTGAGGGCTGCTTCATCCTCGGCTGCCAGACCAGCCGACTCATTCAGATATTTGTTACCAACTTTACTCTCAAACCACTTTAAGTCCACAAAAACCTCACTAAAATGTTCCCGGTCAAACTGGAGGGACACAGGAACAAGGAGAGAAATTTTATCATTTTATGATGTATTCAGAACGAAAAAAATATCAAAGCTTGTACAAAATTAAAAAAATAAATTAATATATGTGATAGACTCTAATCAGCTGTAACTTTATGACCACTGACAGGTGAAGTGAAAAAAACTGATCTATCCATCACTGATGCTCTACAGCTAATCTTTAAAAGCAGCTAAACTTTGATCATAGTATCCCCACAGCTGCAGCTCTGGTGGGATATTCCGAGTGGTCCAGTTAAGGAAAACTAGTGAAGCACTGACAAAAGATTAAAGCAAAGTCTCACCTCTGCAAGTTTCTCCAGGTATTTCCCAAAGTTTCTGAGGTTTAAGTGGCCATTCTCATTCAGATAACCTAAATCATAAAACATGATTCAGTTATAATTATCTACATTAGATATATTATAAAGTCAGGAAATGTTGATTTATCACCACTGTTGGCATGTGCAAACATTTTATCTAGCTGGATGAGTACAGAGAGAAGCACCACTTCAAATCCACAAGGAACTCTTATATATGGACTAAAATATGAATGATGTAATGTCTTACCCCCCAGGCTTGGTAGTGCACTGATGTAAGTCTTGTACAGCAAAGGCAAAGCATCGTGGTTGATGTGAAGATGAGGAAGGTGAGGGATGAAATCATTTCCTACAAGGAAGCCCATTAGAATCCAGTCATCTATTACTCGCTCCAGGTCATAATCAGAGCCCATCTGGTTCTGAAAAACAGCCACAAACACAATAAAAATTCAGATTGTGTGTCATATATCAAAGTTAGAATAAAAAACATCTTCACAACTACTGTAGAAGATGGGTCTATGTCTGTGTTTTACCTTTAGCTCTGAGAACTCATAGTCTATGTATTCTCTCATCAGAGACAGGTGAAGCAGGTGAAAGGTTGTTTCCTCTGGAGCTGTTATCCTGGAGAAGAACAGAGCAGGGTTTAAACTACAGTCTACGCAGAGTACGGCAAGAACAGCTACTAAATTAGAAAAATCAGAGAAACAGAAAACCTCTTCTGGGATTTCTTCCCTCCAAAACGAACTTCCTCTCTGAGCAGGGAGAAATTTGGCTCATGGCTGGTTAAACCCAACATGATCTACAACACAAAGAAAAAGGCCAGGATGAGCAACAATGTACGCGCATCCTTGTTTTTACCAGTCTAAGAGTCTTAAACCGTACCAAGTCAGCATCCAGGCCATACAGGCAGTGGCGGGTGTTGGGATCATGATTGGGTTTGCCGTTCTCAGAACGAATAAACTCCATGATCTTATGTTCTCCCTCCCCTGGTGTCTATGAGGTAGAGGACACACAAACTTAATACAAGCAACATTGTCACAGGTTGTCTCTGAATCAGTCAATGCTGCAGATGAAGCCCACCTCATGACCAGACAAGTAGACTTTGACATTCTGCCACAACTTGTCAGTGGAGAGCTTGTTATGAACAAAGTACTTCAGCTGTTCCTGCAGTCTCACCATGAAATCCGTGCCTGGAGGAGATAGGATTAAAAGAGATGCTGACTTTCAAGAACAGCATGTTTATGTGTTCTTTTCTAGCATTCTGAAAGCTGTTAAACTTTACATATAAATGATGGTAAAAGTTTAAAAGTCCAGTGCAGACTAGCTAGGAACAGACCAGAGACGCCATCGTGATGAAGTACACACTGATAAAAAAATCTTGCTCAAGTTTAATCCAAATCAAACCCTGATTCAACACACTGATAAACCCAAAATCTGTTTGCCTCACTCTGTGATTCCCAACCCTGGTCCTCAAGGCACACTATCCTGCAGGTCTTAGATGTCTCCCTGCTATGACATACCTGATTCAAATTAATGTCTCATTGGCAGACTTGTGCAGAGCTCGTCAGAGATCTATTTAATTTGAATCAGGTGTGTTGCACCAGGGAAACATCTAAGACCTGCAGGATAGTGTGCCTTCACGACCAGGGTTGGGAATCACTGGCCAGACTGTACTGATTTTGATGGACAAAAACAGGTCTGATGTGCCAACATCAACACAAAAACCGCAAAGCTTAAAATGAGTAAAACTTTGCCACTTTTTATGTTTAAGAGCCACTGTATTGTGCTGAAGGGCTAAAAATCTCACGTGGAACCAGAATCAGTGATAGTGGCTGACTGGGCCAAATAGTGAAGAATATAAAAAGAAACTAAAGAAAATGTGTGTGTTTCTCTTTAGATCAGCCTTACCAGGAGTAATACAGTTGGAATCGAAGCGAGCTTCTGTGGGGAGTACCTCTCCTTTATCCAAAGCTTTCTTTATCTTTTCCTCTGCTTCTTTGGCAGACCTAGACACATAGACACCCACACGCAAGTTGAAGAAAAGAGAGTAGGTCAGACTAATGGTCTAGATGCACAGTCTCTGCCTACGCTTTAATTTATTCTCTCTTTGCAACCTAAGCTGAAAATGCTGCATTTAATTTCTGTCCCTCAAGAGATTATGTAGCTCTATTATGCATTTATACTTTGCATATATTGTACTTGAATTTCTAACTGTATCGTCAAAAATTTTAAACCAAACGTGCCAATATATTCAGGAACAGAGCTAATATGCTAGTTAGAAAAATGTGACAAAATGTGCACTTTGGATTGAATGCAATGATGCAAATGTGTTAATAAGAACAATTTTTTTTCAAACCTATTTCTAGCAAAGCTTTAAAATATTTATATTCTATGTTAAAAAAATAAACATGTCAATGTATTTATCATTCATCCATCTGCACCTAAATCTACGTCCTCTCTGCTGGTTCATCTTTGCTCTTGGCGCCACACCGTCCACAGCCATGAAGAAAACCTTTCGTGGCTTGATGATCCTGAAGAGCACTTCCAAGTAATGGAAGATGTCAGCAAAAATCTTTTCCTCGGAGATGCGAAAGTGGACATCTTCATCATTTGGGTGAGAGCACTGATGGATGATGCCATTCATGTCCAAATAGAGATTGTCAAATTCTGGGATCTGAGATGAGAGAAAAGAGGGAGAATGTGATGCCTTTTTCCAAATTTACTGCAATATTTCTGTTAAATGACCAACTTAAAATATTTGTTATTCAGTAATGAAAACCATCCTGATTTAAGGTTGTTTTGCTGGCTGAAAACGTCGATCACAAAATACAAGTACCCATCCAGCCTGACATACAAAAACAAAAACTCTGACGCTCAAGGCCAGTTCTCATTTAGGCATACATCACATTTCTAGGTCCATTATAAAGCTCTAAAGCTACTAACATATTACCGTTTTGTTGCTTTAATATATGGATAGCAAGCTCGTCTTAAACCGACAGTTATCATACAGCTGATGAAACTCCTGCTAAAGCATTGAAATACTAAGTTCCGTAACACACGGAGGTAAGACGCTTAAGTATGAATTAAAGTAGTCTATATGACCAAGGTATGTGACAAATATCAATTAAATAGTACCACCTTAAATACAGCTCTAAAACTTAACGTTACCTGTGTTTATAAAGGGTAGATTAAAAAACACAGGTCGCCGCAACATGAGTCTGGTTAGCGCCATATCCCATAATTAGATAGTTCGGTGATTATGAGCTGTTCACAGTTGTTCAGAATATTTTTACCCAACAATGAGACACACTATCAGGTTGTAACAGCTTTATTAATATATATTTTGACTTAAATAAAGCAAACGAGTGTGAGTAAAATACAAAATTAGCACGCTACTTGGTGAAGGAATGCGCACAAAAACGTAGTATTTACAATGTGTTTCATTGTTTTATTTTAAAAGATTTGTTTTTAAAAAAAATGAGAATTGTGCATTTTTCCGACAAAATATTGCTTATCTATGTAGAGTAAAAGTTCCACGGCCCGCTGTAGCTCGCTGATAGCAAACAGCTAGCTATGCTAACACCGCGGCTATCGGCAACAAACGACAATCATCGCTGGTTTTCTACCTGGTGTTCTTTGACAACTTCACTGAGGCAAGGATATCGCTCGGAAATCCAGCGGTAAAATTTCGGAACTCCCATCTTCACCACAAAACTTGTAACTCTTGTATCAAATGTTTAGCCGTAAAAAGTGAAATCAGGTGTTTAGCTATTAAAGTAACTAAACCAAGGTCTGATAGGGTAATATAACTTGAAGTCCGGTTTGTTTCCACGGGCCGCTAAATCGCTTGTTGTCCGCTTGCCCTCAACTAAAACATTCCGCCACTACTCTGGAAACAGTGAACAATGGTTCCGCGTTATTGTGTTTTGTTTTGTTCTGCTTCTGAATGATTTAGTCCTCTCGCTTCATTGGCCTCTGTGGTAGACCGTTCCCATCAGAAGTCAAAAAATTATTTAAAAACAACCCTTAAATAAATAAATAGAATGCTTTTTTTTTTTTTTACAATTCATAAATAAGTGTTTTCTGTTTAATAAGTTTTGTTGAATAAGAAGAAATATTACAATCCAATGTAAATACCTAAAATTTATATTTGGAAAAGCTTCTTATAAGAAAATGCATCATCAACTTTCCATCATCAACTAATGTATCATGACATTAGAACATATATAGAACTGAATAAAAAAAAAAAAGGACAAAAATGTTTGGAAATAATTTATTCAGTTATACAAATACAAAACACCTCTCTCAATCAGTTATCATAAAATAGGCAGGTCTTGGTGGAGTCTCTTTAATCCTCTCCATGTGTCGGTACAGAGCATCACTCCAACAAACTGACAGCAGTTTTTCCCAATGTACAACGCCGCTCAGTTCAGATGATACGTTTAATCCTACAGTATGTGTAGAGCAATTCTGTTGCTACTTTAAAAGAACTAAAACCGATTTTGTGAGGTTGTCATTTTGCAAAATGCAACAAACATCCCAAGAATGACAAAAAGTCCAGTTCTGCGTGGCACTCTGGCCTTGAGTTAGACAATAATTGCTGTGATTACAAACATAGACTCATTTTGTTCTGATTAACAGAAACATAAGAAGACACTATTTCACATTCTGTCTTAAGCCAGAAAAGAAACTCACTTATGCTTGACAGAATGAAATTCAAGTCATATTTATTAAAACTGCTTTCTCCCAATCTGAAAAACACAAAAACTACACATAAAGGGAAGGGGGGACAAAACAAAACAGAAGGCTGACAAAAACAAGGGGGTATTAAAAGCTTTGTGTGAAGACATCACGTTTGCATGTGATTTTGTCTTGTGCTTTGGCCTTTAAAAGAGAAAATGCATCATACAGGTAGCATTTGGCTGGATGTACCATTGAGACAAACAGCTTAAAAAAAAAGTATAAGCATTGATTTTACCTAAAACCAGAAAGAGGTGTTCTATTGTAGCCAATATAATACGACTGAAAAGAAACACAATTGCTTTATCCAAGGTCTCTTGTTCCTTTTTGTGCCCAAGCTCAATGCACTAAAATAGCAGAACATCTGCAACGCTCGATGCACTGATCCAAAGTCGGTCCTGCTGACCAAAAACATGTAGCTCGATAAAATGAAGACAGGTTCAGTTTATTTCAGCTGTCCTGGTGCTCAGCAGGCATCCTGGGAACTCCCTGCATCTGACTGAATGTTCCACCACAGGGAGGCTGACGGGGGTTCAAACACCCGCTCAAGACAGGCAGGTCTTCAGACAAGCTCAAGTACCTACGAGAAGGAAAAAGTAAACCTATGTTGTCATCTCTGGCATGATAGTGGTAAGAAAAAAATAAAATTAGGCCATATTGTAACAATAATAGCTTGATTTTATTACGTTATTGTAAATTAACAGCATGGATTAAGAGACGGCAGGAAAAATAACTTGTGTAGCATTATTGCTCTTTTAGGTAATATTTTAAAAGATTTAAAGGCATGTTTTTATTCAGATCACAAAAATATATTCTCTCATATGATGCAGATCTTTTTGACTTGATGTAGAGATACAGGGAGTTTATATATTTCTGTATTCATGTTTGTCTAATTCCTGCCTCCTGGACCTTTGCACAGCAAAATAACTACACAAAATGAAGCTGCTATCCCCATGTTTGACTGTATAAGTGGTAGTAAAAAAAAGTGCTGCTATGTATCTGGTTTCCTTCATACATTCAGCTGGGATTTGTGGTAAATAGCTCCCTCAACCCAATCAAACCACAGGACTTTGTGTATCTCATGATCTGAGTGTGACTGAGCTGACTTTCCAAGTGAAACTTCCAGCTGTGTTTTTTTAGGAATGGCTTTGTCTGACCTGATTTGTGGACTGAAGCAGTACTTAAGGCTCTCTGTCATCACAAAGTATATGAAATATTGTAGAAAACTTAACTTCCTGTTCAAAATGCAATATTTAAATTCTACAAGTTTTAAAACACAAACCTTGATTGTTCCTTGACTGTTTGCAGCAATGAGAACATTTGACTCCTGAAAGAAAAAAAAAACACAACATAATGAAGTTTCCAAAAGCATTGAAACTGAAGGTTTTCTGACATACAAATCCTGGTTTTAATGTGCACTTGAAACATGTAAAAAAAGGTGAACTAAAACAGGAACTATTCAGAAACCATTCACTAATGACACGCTTTTAGCTTTCAGTTTTACATTTGCCAGAACATTTTAAATGAGCTAGGGAGAGAGTAAATTTTGGGGTTTGTATCTGACCTGGCAAAGATAAAAATGACATGACTAACTCGCCGTTTTTGGACTCAGCCAACAGACATACTCGTGATTAACATGCGTCTTCCCAGATACGATACAAAATTCCATATATCCTCAAATGAAAGTAAAACTTCTCCATTTTCCTCTTGTGGATGTCCACCACAGCAGTTGTGTTCTCCTCCTCAAGGGACATTTCTGGCAAAGTCCAACTACTTCTACTAAACTACAACTAGTAGAGGCCAGTTAAACAAGCTGATTATAGCCCTTTCAAAACAATCAAAATCGCTCGGAATTTTGCTGATTAAACACAGATATATTCTCAATTTCTCATAAAAAAGTAAATGTTGTCAAGTGTCGGAGTGGTGCAGAATGCTCTCATTGCGCCATTTGTACAATAGATGGTATTCTATCTCTATCATGACTTGCCATGTGCCATGATAGTTACCCGTGCTTTGTTGATGTCGTGCTTTTCATTTACGTTGCATTGCTAAAGTTGTGCTAACCTAGCTTAAGTTACACCCTGTCCATTTATGTTAGCAATAACATTGCAGTGGTTATGCCAACCTAGCATAGTGTTAGCTGACAGCTTAAAAGCCAGTAAGAACCAGCAGAAATAACGTAAATGTACAAAATATTTGAGAGTACAGAACGAGTGTTCATCCCTCCATCAGCTGCATACTGAGAAACATTTAAGAAGGAGCGATGTGAATGCAGAGGGGAAGGGAAAAGTTAACGTTATGGACATTACTCTCTGTCTTCAGCAACAGTCATGATGTCATATAACTTAAGTTTTACTTTGTCAAAAGACAATATAATGTGACTCAGGCTGTAACATCAGCTCACTGTGTGTGTTGTTGTGGAGGAACATAAGTCCATGACTATTTTCTGACCATTATATGTTTAAAATGCAGCTCTGTCAAAGATGACATGTTTTGACATCTGTTTAAGGCGTCTCTGGTTTATATTTTGGGTCATATGAATCATGACTTTATGGCAAAGAAAATAATGGAGTAGAGAAAATGTGATTTACCGTTAAGGGCATCAGAGGGCTGCATAAATGTTTTGGCATTAACCTCACTCGTTATATTGCTTATATAAAGAATGGTCTAAATCTAAAGATAAATCCATTAGTACAACTGGTAGCAGTATTAATGTATGCCCCATAGAAAGAAAAATACAATTAAAATAAATAAAACAGAACTTAGTTTATTCCTCCATATTTTTTAATTAACTGGCTATCAGAATTTCTTTTGTCAAATATCAAATGGGCCTAAAAAAAAATCCATATCGGTTGGGCTATAGTAGGCAACATACTATCTACCCTCATATTCTGACACTACACCGCCTAGTTTTGCTTTAAACCAGTCAATGAAAACATGTCTGATTCACTTTGTTTTTCAAAAGACTGAGCTGGTGGTGAATGAAAATCCACCTACTGTCTGGTTACAAAAGGCTGATTCGGGTAAGACTTTCAAGCTGGGACTGAAACTTCTTTGTTCTGAATCTGTGTCTTGCATAAAAGTAGGGGCTAATACACCTCTGAGCCAGCCAGGCAGGTAACAACAGAGGTGAAATGGTCTGTGTAAAGCTGGTATTGCAGAATGCACCACTCTAAATAAACAATGCTGTAATCCTTCACCTGATTCCAGTGCCAGGTTGTTGTGTATGATCACACATGAATGCGGGACAGGGCTGATTTGCACATTTGAATTACCAAAAACAAACACTGGCAGGTTACAAAGGTCTTTTTTTCTTTTAATACTGATGAGGGCCAACAGATACAGTATGTGAAAACAAACATCTAGTTTGTGTTCTCAAGAAAATAAAAACCATGTAATTTTTGTTTAATATAGGTGAACTCACTCCATCAGGCAGGGCCCTCCAGCAGACAGCACTGACAAACTCATTGGTGTCATCTTCCTTCTTGTCCTTATCCAGGACACTCTTCACTGTGTCAAACTTGAATGTTAACAGTGTCTTGGAAAGTCCTTTATAGTACAGATACAGCGAATTGTTCTCACTGCCTAATTACACACACACACACACACACACACACACACACACACACACACACACACACACACACACACACACACACACACACACACACACAAAATACACACATAAACATAATGTTATATTTCATTTGGATTTTTAGATAAATATTGAAAATTTTAAGGATTTCTGTTTAATTTCTGCTATACACATTAAAAAAAAAAAATACAACTGCTGCTCTTTAAAGTGAGTTCTTACCACAGGCGACATAGTCTCCGTTAGATGCCAGCCCAACAAAGTTCTTCTCATTAATGTGACCCTTGAAGGATCTCAAGCAGTGAGGTTTGTTGACGTTCCACAACTTCAGCTGACTGTCGGTAGATCTACAGATCATAATACAGCGTGTGAACATTTCACAGCAGTGTTTGACAGACTAACGTGTCAACCCTCTTTTTCTAATGAAAGACGTATAAGGTCAGTTTGGTTTGTTTAAACTTGCAATTCCAAGTGTTTGAATAAAAGGAAAAAAATTGAAGTCGCTAATTGTTAACCTACTGCATATCATATTTAATGTGCTTTATTTCAATTAGGACTAGGCGATATGATCTATAACTGATATCCCAATATTTTTTGTTTTATCCCAATACGCGATATATATCTCGATTTTTTGAAATCTCTTCTAAAACAGTGTAAATGACGAATTCAACGTTATCAAGCATAAAAACACACCAATTGGATTTAAGTTAACTCTGCAAAATTTAACTTTGTGATTATTCACTTTCAACAAACTTTATTCTGAACCAGGGACCTGCACTCATAAACTTAATAAAACCCAGTGTTTCTCAAACCATTATATTAAGGGGGCACCCAACCCCCTAACATCAACCCCCACCACCCTAGAAGATTAGGTTTATTTTATTTCTATAATTACTCCATTAATATATATTTTTTCATTCAATTATTATACATTAAAATATCATGTTATTATTGAACTTTTTTCTATTTTGCACCAGATCACAACAGAAGTAATCTAGGATTCCTTTTTCTCTAGAACAGGTTTGTCCGATGGACATATGAACTTCATGTTCACCCGGAAAAGCAGCTGAACAATAAGTCTCCTCATTGTCGTCATTGCAGTGGCAGATCACTGCTTAAAATGGACGTCTCGCATTTACTTCCATCTCTTAACGCTCGTAAACTAGGTAGATAGCTAGCTGCACACTCCTTGTCTCCATGCTTTTTCCTGTCTCCCCTGAAACAACATGTATGCAGGAGAGTTTCCTGGATGGGCGGGGGCGTGAGCTGTCTGTCTGCTGTGAGAGAGAGTAGCCATGCTGTGTGCGGTGAGCTTTACTCCGACCAGCGAACAGAGCGCTATGAAGAAAAACTCATATAGACACTTAAAACGCTGCTTTGACAGTTTATTCTCGATGTTCGAGATCCTATGTAAAACGTCTCAGGATAAATGCAGTATACTTGACATATCGCCCAGCCCTAATTTTTAATTAAACATTAGTAAAAAAAAAAAAATAGAAAGCCAGAAAAAAAAGCATCTCAGTGTCACTTAGGAACATTATAAATACTGATTGACATTATAAATATTAAGAGAATTTCTCAGGAATCTAAGATGAAAATAAAAAGTTAAACATGTCTGGTATTACAAAAGTATTGCTAAAGAAAAGAAAAGCAACATTTCTAAACTCCAGTGTTTAAACTAAATCAAAACGACTTACGCAGAAACAATTTCCTCTCCGTTTACAAACTTGGCATAGGACACGGCTTTCCTGTGGCCTTTGAACACCATGATTGGCTGCTTAGTGTTGCGCAGATCATAGTAGTGGACACAGTGGTCTGTTTGCAAAAGAAAGAGTGAGACGAAAAATAAATGAATGGAAAGAAACCCAGTGAGGATTCGGGAGGAAGGAGAGAACGCTGTTGCTGATGGGGCTGTTGTGGATCTTTTATTGCTGAAAACAACTTACTGTCGGCATGTTGCCTGGATAGAAAGATGGTGGAATGTCCTTATTAACATGCTGAAATGGATGTTTCTAACAAGTACTTTTTTTCCATCAAAGTTGTTTTTCAATTAACGGATCCCTTTGTCAGCTTGCTTTTGCTTCAGGGTCCTAGATTTTGTTCCAGGAGTAAGCCAACAAACCCAAGGTCAAGAACGAGCTTCCTTGTGGAAGCTTAGTGGACCTCAGGGACAGAAGCCGCAGGGTAAAAATGCTGGGGGCAATTTATCTTTGGATACCACAGTTTTTTTTCTTTTGCTCTGCTAGCCTTAAGCTGTGTTATCCAATGTTAGATACATCATGGATTTTCCAATGTATAACTGAATATTTATTACATATCTTTCTGTCCTTTGGGGGAGTAATAAATGCAGTTTTCAACTATTTGTCTGGACCACCAGAGTCTGTGTGGCCGCAGAAGAAATTTAGTAGTCTCAAGCAGTGATGTGAAGTGAGGACAACAATAATACATCAAAATCAGAGAAAAAACATAATTCTAAAAGGAAACAACTGGGTGCAATGCAAAGTTTCTTTTCTTTTTCTGAATATCTGAAAGTAACTAAAAGAAGCAGGAAGGAACAGACGCATAATCCCTCTACTAGAATTACTAATGTTTGCATATATGTTAATTCAATTCACAAAACCAATCCAGACCTTACCTGCACAGCCAAAGGCCAGATGATACCTGGAGGTTGGGCTGAATTTAACACAGCAGACATTAGCTTTAGCTTCGATGCTAGCCACTGAGTTGTCCAGATTGGTTGACCACAACTTCACTGAAGAGGAAACGACAAAATAACAGTAAGCCTTGAGTAAAATTAAAGTACAATGGAGGCTGAAAAGCTGGAAGAGGATTGATGTGAGTTTTCAAACAGTGTGCTCCTCTATTACCTTTAGCATCATCTGAACCAGAAGCTAAGAGCTTGGGGTCCATCAGGTTGAAGTCGACACTCCAACATCTTTTTTCATGTTCCTGAAAAGACGAATGGATGTCTTGTCAAGATGTTGTGACAAAATATCTGCAATTTTAATCATGAGCCTGAAATCGCAGCTCTAGGTAACCTACCTGGTAGACTTTGGAACGCTGGCCAGTGAATCCATCCCACAAAATGACAGTACCCTCATAATCGCTGCTGGCCAGAAGGTTCTTGTGATAACTGCTCCAGCTGATACAGCTATAACAAAAAACGTTATTTTTACAAGCAGCTTTATCTATTTGTATTCAATTTTTGGCCTTTGTGTTAAATTAATTTATTATAAAACGATTCCACAGAAAGTTTGCCTGCTACTGATCTGTTTGACAGCTCAAACTCATCTCCAATTATAATTATAATAACCTACAGTACTAGGTTTTTGTGGCTTTTTTTTTTTTTTGGTGGGTCTGTAAAAGTAAAGGAAATGATGTGATATCTGGTCATTTTTTTTCAATTTTACACTTAGATTGGAGTGGCATTTAAAGGGTTTGTTGGTGAAATTTTAAGGAGCTAAAACATGTATTCACGTCATACTTCTTTGAGTGGAACATTTTTCCCTTACCTGATTTTGGAATTACAGGTCATTTCGTTGACAGGATAGTGGATGTCCACTGCATCCTGGATCACTGTGCCGTATTCAAACACTTTGATCTTTTTGGTCACACCAGCAATGGCAAAATAATCACAGTCGCGGTCAAATTCAATACTGAAACAAAGATGAGGATGCGGTCAGTGATGACAATAAGATCAAACTCAGGACTAGCATTACCTGACCTCCCTCAGGGAATCAGTCACTGCTCTAAAACAAGTTAATGAAGCACTATCAGTCAGAGACCTTTGCTTCATTGAGTGCAAAAGCAATATGCAAAATCAAGCTTTTTTTTTCTAACCTGGAGACAATACTTGAGCCATTATAGAGGTCACTGGCGTAGGAGAGGGTGGCCAGCGGCCGCACAGTGTTGTAGCGTGTGAACTTAGACAAACACTCCATAAAATCGTCCAGCTGATTCAAGTTACGGCCTTCATCTGAAAATGATACACAAATTTGCAAAGAAAATGTGGTAAGAGTGAATAAATATGTCAATACTAAATATTGTAGATACTTGGTTTCATTTAAAATTATTAAAGCCTCAAACAGAAAAGTGGCCTTGTGTTTTATTGCTCCTGAAGCAACATTTCTTTGAGGATTTAGTAACTGTGCTGTTCTGGGGCCTCATTTATCGAGCTGGTGTAGGAACAAAACCCGGCGTACACCAATTATAGTCAACTTTTGGGATTTCTAAAAAACAAACTTGGTGGAAAAATGTCCCTACCTCCACGGCAACCCTGAACCTCCTGTATGACCATAATCTAGAAAAACGGGAAACGGCGACACCAATGGTATGGAATGAAATCAAGGAAATGATGTGAAATATGAGTCATTTGTGCACAATCCACTTTTACCTTTCACACCACATGTTATATATTAAAGCAATTTGCAGAAATGAAAAAAGAGGCCCATTTAATATTAATACTCCTAAGAGTGCACGCTTGGGGAGAAAATACATAAATAAATAAATAAAACAGGATTTTCAAGAAAAAGGGAGATGATATTAATATAAACCTCATCCAATAAAATATGTTCTATCACTGTGAAACAAAACATACATGTTATAAAATACATCCAGCTAAATAAGGTGGACAGTCTGCTGCCAACACGTAGCAGTCAGTGTGAAAAGTAAGCTTTGGTCATTCATTCTAAGACCCAGCAGAGTGGGATGCAGACTGGAGTCTGGAGGTGATGCAACACTTGTGAAGGAGACAAGAAGTGGATTTCCTTTCGTTTATTTTTACACTATTCCTTTTTACTATTGTCCCAAATTCTGTCCACATGGTCTTCATTTCCTGCAACTTCTTGGCCACCTTGTTAATAGCGGTGATTGTGTCCCTCTACACCTGCAGGCCTTCTTTCTGAGTGTAAATACTATTTAACACTAAATAAACTGGTACCAATCTCAGATGTATCTGTACATATTTATTTTATAATTTAAAGCAAATTACTAAAATCCTTCTGCATGGGAGACGGATGCCCTGCCAACTGAGACATCCAGCCTCATCATCCGATGCCTCTGGTGTGTCTTCCCTTCTGACACAGCATTGACAACATCTGCCGCCTGCTGCCGTCCTCTGACACTGGTAATGCCCATGCCGTGCCCAACAATTAAACCTTTTTACGTTTTTTAAACATGGTCCATCAGGATCTCAGTCTCACATTCCACAGAAAGCCGGTTCTATTATAGGCTGTTACCTTAGACCTTTTATGGGCACCACAAGGGTGTGGAAAGGCGTTTCCTCACATGCACCCACTTTAGAGTTGATTCTGATTTATAAACCGGCATGGGATGTGAGTGCGCACGCTTTTATAAATCCGAAAGTTTTTGTCTGCCGCATTTCCCTTTTTCCATACGCACGCCACCTGTAGCCTGCTTTGCTACGCACAGTTTTATAAATGAGGCCCCTGGTCTGTTGCCTTCACCGTTGAGGAAAACTCCAAAAATTCCCACCAAAAACAGCTGCTATACTTCTCTGCATCCACCTCCAAACTGAGCTTGGGAGGCGGAGGCAAAATGATTACACCTGGGTGAAGCAGCAGCAGGGTAAATTTTTAATTTTATTTATTTATTTTTTAATTAATGTAATCTGGCAGGCCAGATATTATTGGCGACAGGCCAGTTTTGGTCCGTGGGTCGCCAGTTGCTGACCACTGATTCCTTCATTTTCTTTACAGCTTATTCCAATTCAGGGTTGCAGGAAAGCTGGAGCCTATTCCAACAATTAGCAGGCAATAGGCAGGGTACACCCTGGACAGGTTTCCAGTCCATCACAGGGTCAACACAGAGAGACAAACAACCATTCACACTCCTAGGGAGAATTTAGAGTGACTAACATGCATGTCTTTGGACAATGGGAGGAACCGGAGTAACCAGAGAGAACCTACATATGCACAGGGAGATTATGCAATCTACACAGAAAGGCCACTGTCTGCACCAGCGACCTTTTTGCTGTAAGACTGCGGTGCTAAGCACCACACCACCGTGCAGCCCTACTGTTCAGAGGAAGAAGAAAAGGTCTTACATTCCCTCCTTCATGCAGGTGTATTCTATTTTCTCCAATGATGTACCACATTAAAACAGCATGATATATATCTAGTTACAGATATATAAACTGTCAACAGCTACAACCTTGGCCAAGTACCTGTGATACGTGACATTTTGTTGGAGAAGTAGCAGTGCTCCAGATCTTCAAAATGAGCGGTAAGCCTCTTTCTTCTTGAGGCCAGAGTGCTGTTGTACCAGGTCTGCCGTTTTCCCTATACAAACAACACCCAAAAAACAAGACAAAACAAAAAACACAAAAAACAATGAACAGATTAGCAAGACCACAAAAAATGACAGCTATTACTTTGACAGAGTTTAATCTCCTTCAGAGTATGTGTATCTGTAGCGATGTTTACATGGACCCCTTTTAAATCATAAAAACAGTCCAATCTGAATAAAAATGGCTCTTTTGAAAACCTCAGACTCATATGACTGGCTCGGTCAGAGCGAATCAATTAGATTGAGAGTGGTGGTTTAAACATTTTTATAGCTTAAACGGAAAATGTTAGCATTTATACAATTAATCTAACAGTTTCTGATTAAAATAAATCTATCTTTCTGCACGCTTAAATCATGTGGGGGGGGGGTAAGGTGATGCAATGAGACTTTTGAATGTGCTTCATTCTTGAACAGTAAACTTAGAAGAGCTCCCTCTTAGTATGTTTTATCTACAGCCTTGTAGTCTATTTCTGGAAATAACAGGATGTACTGAACTATAAAGGTCTACTTTCAGTCATCACTTATTTACAAGCAGAAGCACACCGATGAGTTCTAACATCAGGAATAAAGTCGAGCGAGAACTCAGTTTTTCAGTCAATCTGAATACAAGCGTAGCTTGTGACTTACCTGGGTTGCCCCACCAAATCCTGGAGGTTGGCTGTAATCTGGAGGCTCAATGATCATACCACAGCTGTACAACAAAGAAACAAATCACACAAAACACATTAATATGGGATCCAATATGAACTAGACAATGTCGTGCAAATTCTATTGTAGAGCCAAATGGAAGACATTTTTAACAGTGATGGTAATTCTGAATTTGATGGCTCCCATTTCCTGTACAGATACTATTGATTTGAATCCAGATGTCTGCTGTACCTGGGTCCTGGAGAGGGAGCCTCAACGTTGGGCACCGTACACTCTGCTTCCATCATAGGTGAGTAAAGCCCACTCATTTCCTGAAAAGACAACTAATCTGTTTATATCAAGATGTAATGATGAGTAATTTCTCTATGTTTTTGTCGTAAACAACAAAAATTAGGGTATTAAAAAAGCATATTTAGAATAGAGCAAGTTGTAAAGGTTCTATTTACTAACCTCAACACGCTTAATGTCTTCTTCAAGGAAATTAAGCTCTTTCTGTAGTTGGTCTAGTTGCTGTTGACAAATCCAAAAACACAAATAAATATGCAAATTTTATATATATATATATATATATATATATAAACATTTTTTTGGTTTCTTTCTGTATGTAAATATTTAAATTGTATCTGAAAACAGCAGTACCTCTCTCTTGTTTCTCCTGGCGTCTTTAAGGAACTCCATGAGGATCTGTCTCTGAGCTGCTTGGGATTCCTAATGCAGATAAAGACATTGGACATCATCAAATATGAGTACTGCAGCCTGAGAATATCTTTACTGATCATCTTCAGAGACATTAAGAATCCTCAGCTGAAAGCAAGTTAAAACACAAACATGACTCATTTGTTCAAGTACATGATAAATTCATTCATTCATTCAGTAATTCTAAAGACCAAAGTTGCTCATTTTAATGACCTATTTGGTCAATATTCAACTTCAAAAAGCTGAGAAAGCACACTAACTACATCTGCAACTGAAATAGATAAAAATGCATCGCAGGCTTTTAAGTTTGAAAAATATTCTCTCCCCTTCATTAAGAGATCGAATTAAATAATCTTACAGGATTTTGAAAGTCCAAATGGATAAATTAATACAAAGAATCTGTGATGTAAATAAAAGGCAAGTTTTATCCCCTTTATTTGTAATACGACTTAAATCACACACACTAACATTTAAGAATTACTTAAAATTAACCAGATAAAAGAAAACAATGATAACAGATTAGAGAAAATCTATGGTGCATTAGAGTGCATTTAAACTTAAAATTAAAATCTGTGAGGCTCCTGTTGGAGGGAGATAATAGGATTTCTTGGTAGGTCAAAAAGTTTGGATTTTTAGATTTTACACAGTTAAAAGAAATCAGACTGCTGGCAGCCCATTTCAAGCACTAGCGGAAAAAGAAGCTTATATCTGATCAGAATGCTCTCTCAAGTTCCTCACTTCACAGGGGTCAAATACAGAACTGCAACAGAGATAAAAACACCCACTAGCGTATAGACTATCACACATGATAGTATGGATGCTTATCTGCCTAGAAAAGAAAGCAAAGAAGCATCTTCTATATGGACACATGCTGGCTGTAAATGCTCTGGAGTATTTGCTGCTGCTTTTACTCACTTGCAACTTTTCCAGACATTTTACTGGAAGCTAAAAAAAAGAAGTCAGAAGTGCATGCTGCACACAGTTGCTCCTGAGGAATGTGCCTGAAAAATCATACAGCAAATGCTAATATGTAAGATTGTTTGTTGTCCATAAGTGTGTCCAATATTATTATCCTCACATGTGTAACGTCAGATCAGAACAAAACCTGCTGACTAATTAACAACAGTGACACCAAAATGATCGTTGCAGCAACTTTGCATGTTGCAAGAGCTTACAGTAACACCGTGCACATGTGGAGGACGTCACATGGCCTACAGAACATTAACTGGTGCTAACTCTGCATCACTGCAACACAGCCATTTTGATGACTACAACATACCCAATAGATTCTTTTATAGAGCTGTAAAAAAAACAAAAATAACAAGACATTTTACAGGTGAAACAAAGTTTACAGTGCTCTCTTGTGGGAAAACACAACACTGGCAGCAGTTCCAAATGATATCTGACATCTCTGTTTTTAAGTTACTTAACATATTTGCAGATACTGATTAATGCCCAGTAGTCTCATTTCATCTAAGGTATTGGTTTTGCTCGTGTCAATTTGTATAAAGAAGAGCAAGACAAAAAGTCAGCACATGGTGCTTGACAGACAAAAAGCTAAAGAACAAATAAATTTGTGAGCCTTTATGGTGTATTACATGAGTGTATAACAACTCGATTCAAAACTTGGTAAAGGACTTTTCGGCCTCTGAAACTTAAAGACCAAACAAATATGACAGAACACAAGTCAACAGGACAGGTTGTGGTTCTTACTTCTCTTTTCATGTGTAAACAAATGAGGAAAACAAGAAAAAAAAGGGACTGTTGAGTGTTTCAACCTCTGACCTTCTGATAAAAACAGCATGTTGAACATTACTCAACAGTACCGTTTATATGACTCAATAACTCTTGACTGTTGTCAACACATCCTGAAGGTAATGAATGTGGCCACTTTATTAGGTAGAGTAGTACACTCTAACACAAAAATAAGACAACTACAATAAGATCCAACTATTATGAGGCATAAAAAGTTCACTAACAGGCATTCATTTTGCATTTTGTCACTTATGTCCTATATAGTAATAAGTTTGTACTAGAATGCATTTTAATTTAAGATGTTTGTAATTCTGCTCATACGCATCATAACAAAGGGTAAAGCATTAAAAGTAAATCGCAATAGTGTAGTTTAGTGCAGCTATGTCCTGGGGAGCGTTTAGATGTTGAACTGCAGAGGTACTGAAAGCGAGGATTGAAATAAAGTAGTAGCCAACCAAATCTACCACAAAATACAGTCCTAGTGATTAATGAGTATCCAGGAGCCGCTGCCCATAAATGTCTTCAGGAGAAAAATAAGAATATTGGCAGAAAAATGCAAGCAGAGGGGAATGCAGAGAAGCAAAGAGTCAGCAGGGACATTCATTCTTTAGACATCATTGTTAAAAACAGCAATAACGCTCGTGCCTTGTTCACTACTGTTGACAGGCTAACTAATCCTCCTGTCCTCAGTAACCCCAGAACTTCTATATATCCAGGTCTGGAATGAGTTTTCCCTCTTTCTTTACTTAAAAAGTAAAGAAAGGATATATGTCATAACTATGTCCACTCAGGGGAGACATGGCATTTTTTCCAAATCCGTCCAAAAAACCTGGATGTGTCACCTTGACACCCTGCCAACAGGATTTTTCAAGAATGTTTCAGAATGCATGGCTTCAGATATTTTAACAGATTGTAAACACATCTCTGCTTTCAGATGTCTTCACTCAGACCCTAAAAACAGCTGTCTGGGTGCACAAGTGTTTATCGCTGGCCCTCTGCCTCTGATCTCTGGTGTGAGACCTTCTTCTCTTGCAAGATTAAAACACTGACTTGGTTTACCAATTTCTCACTGGACATTGGTAAGGAGAAAAAAAGTCCACAACAGTATAAAAAAAGGGGATTTCTAAGGACCTGAGATAAAAGGTGATGTTGGAAAAAGTTACAAAACCTCTTTTAAATAATCTGACTCCACTGAAGTCATCATGATTATACGAACACAGAGGAGATTTAACACCACTGTTAGCTTTCCAAAGTGTTGCTGTCCACCAAAGACCACACTAAGAGTAAAGAATGCTGTTGTCCAAGGGGTCACAAAGGAACAGTGGTGTGACAGAGCTGCAATGAGTAAGTCACTGCTCCCTACTAAAAAGATTGTTGCCCATCTACACTTTCTTGCATATGAACTTCCAACCATTTGTGACCTTTATCCAACAGGAATGTTGTGGAAAGCTCTTCAACATGAAACACATGTAAGGAGGTGGTGAGGCTGTTCTGTGTGGATTGATAGGGTTTTAACGCAGGACCAACCCTTATTAACCAAATGGCTATGATTCCAGAAGACATGAGTTCAGTGGTTGACCACATAACTGCAGCTCAAGCCATCGCCGTTACAAAACCCAAGTGTAAACTCTGTTATGATGCTATGTAAACAGCTTTCATTGTTAGCCTTAAAAAATACATTTAACAAAGATAATTTAACTGACAATGAAGTCTCAGTTTTTATTAAGTACATATGAGATAGAGAAAAATAAAAGTATTTTGAGCTGTTTAGTAGCTGCTTACAGGCATTTCAGCATTCATATAAGCAGTACAAATGTCCGCACCATATAAGAGAAATATTCAAGACTTTGGCACATCGAAACCACGAATACCGACAAACAGGCAGGATTAATTGTAATGCCCAACTTTCAAATATAACCTGCTAATATTAATGTGCCAGGATTACATGGTCATCTCATACCATTCTTTTACCAAGCTCTCATGTAAACTAACCCCATCAACACATGGTCTTGGTGCTTCTTCTTTGACCTTCCTCTTAACATTCAGATGACTCAAGTTATCACAGTAACACCCACTACTGTGGAATACAGACATCTCTTCCAGAAGCAATAAGCATGAAATGCAAGATGCAAACACTTAAGATAAAATTAAATAACTTGCCGCCTCCAGCTGCTTCTTCTTCTGTACCAGAAGCTCCAACATCAGATTGACATTTGCTAGATCCAAGTTCTCCTGATCAGGACTCAAAACATCCTGAAAGACCTGCCACCGAGACCCGTTCTGGGAATCAGACACACAGATGTTGTAAGAATAAGGAAAAATAAATATTGTGCAAATTTCACAAATTTACAGGAAAAGAAAAATAAAGCAGTTACTTACAGGATGATCTAATTTCAGTCTCTTCTCCTCCGACCTTTGTTTGTGTTTAAGAATCAGTTCATTTACTACAATGTGAGAGGATAGAGTTGGATGAGGAAGAAGTAAATAAGAGAACACACTGTAAAAATAGCAGAAACAAGGCTGCAGTTTTACTTCACAGTAAAGCAATGCTTCAAAGGCTGAGTCTGTTATTGTAAAATAAATCAGAGGACTTAACAATATCATTACATCCATGACAGGAACCATGCATTTTCAAAAACAATTTTTATCTCTGGATATGGGATAACATGATAATTTGATCAAATATCTGCTAATGAAAACTGCTGCAAACTTGCTTTCTTTTGCTCAAATGTGAACAAACTATAGTAATATGCACTGTGCAAATAACTCAATCTTCAAGCTCAGAATACCTACCAAGAAAATTGGGATACAGCTGATCCACATTATCAACAATATAGTTACACTTGGGACATCTATTGCTGTCCTCCAAGCTCTGGCGAATACATTTGTAACTGCAAGATGAAAAGAGAAAAAAAGATTTAGAAAAGGAATGAAAATAATTGAAAAAATACAAAGAAATGTAACAAAAAGTACAATTACATGCAAGCAATTAAACGTAGCCAACCCACAGTTGTGCTTAAAGTATGATTAGGAACGTGCTCATCCTTTGTTTACATTACTTTGGCATGTGATTGGCAGCAATTCAAAGATCCCCTTTATGAAAAGTCTGGACTATATGGATCATTTTGGATTTCAAGTTTGTTTTATTATTTCCAAGCACCCCCTAGCTGTAAGCAAGACAGCAACATGCATGCCATTTCTTGAGGACAAAACAAGTTACTGGCTAAATTTTCATAAATATTAACAGGGTTTGCAATTCCTCGGTAGGTGTCTCACAGTTGCCAAACAAATCTAAAGCCAAATAATGTGCAACAACTCTCCCACAATCCCATACAACTAAACACTTACCAAAAACTGTGTCCACACTTTGTCATGTGTGCCTCCTCTATCATTTCGAAGCAAATGGGACTGGAAAAAATAGACAGAAACTTTTGTCAAAAATCAGCTGTCAGACTTTGAATCCAATATCCTGTGAGTATAATTAGTGTTTCTCCCTCAGTAACTAACAAACTCTTACCAGACAAAGTCGTTGCTTTTATCTTCGTATGAATTCAAGAGGCCGTTGTATAATGGTGCTTGATGGAGGGATTTCTTTCTGCTACCCGAGGTCGCAGAGGGTCTGCTCAGGGAAGCAAAACCGCCCCGGGACGACGGCACCGTGGCCAAAGTTGGCACCGACAAGCCTCCCTCGTTGGCTGTTGCCAGGGTCCGGGAGGGCACAATATTTCCAGAATTGTTCCCATTACTTGTAACGGCGTTGCTCCCACCGCCTCCTGCGCTGCTGCTGCTACTGCTACTACTTGTGCTGGGCACTGAACTTGCCCCACCGGCGCTTTGCTGCGGTCGGCTGTTTGACATCATGCAAGGCCGACTAAAAACGCCACCAAAATCCGCTGCCTTGCTGTTCAAAGCATCCGTACAGCGCTGCTATTTGGCTACTTTAGCTGACTGGTAAGCTAGCTGACTTGATTGAATGCTAGCATCCTGGGAGAAAGCAACAGTGGCAAAACATTTAGCGTGTTAAAACCTAACCGTTGGCGTCCTCATTGCGCTCGTCCCTGACGACGGATTACAAAATCATTGGATTGCAAAGGGAGAAAATACACGAATACTGAAACGGACAATAAAATAACCGCAACTGCGTTGTCCAGGAGATTAGCCAGCTAGCTACAGTTAGCAGCGGAGTGATCTCTTTAGTTTCCTCGATTAAACAGATAGCCGCGTTGTGTGTCTGGATTGTAGTTACCGCCCTCTAGCGAGATGGAGTTAAAACAATACACCTGTTGGTCGGTTTAAGCAGTTTTTAAAATGAATGATATGCGTTACCAAGTCTGCATTTCTTTATTTTTCCATCTCAATTTATTATTTAAACACAATTAGAAGAAAAAGAGCCCAACAACCAGTAACTAGAGAAACAAATAGGCTATCATTGTTAATTGTAATGCTGTAAAATGCAAGACTGGTGTAATAGCCTAACCTTTGTTAAACATAGGCTAAATTTGTTAATTGGTTCCACTTTAAAGGTCTACAAATACAGATTATTCACCAGGCCAATTTCTCTGTAATGTAAGTGTATTGGACGACATATGAGACTTTTTTTTTTTTGTCTTTTTTGCCCATTTTTTCTTCGATTTCTTTCTCTTCTTCCTTTGCCCTTCTCCGTTTTTCTTGCTTCCTCCTCATTTGCTTTTTCTGTTTTGAATTAAACAGTTTAAAATGCCTAAAAGTAAAACCACGTATTTCTTATTTTTTAAGTCACAAAGTGAGTGAACACACTAACAAAAGCTACTTGTAGGGGGGGGGTTTCAATAGAGCACTTACATTTTCACAGGTGACATAAACATCAGATATATATTGTACCTCATCAACATGCTAATGAGATCATATTTAGGGCTTACCAGATACAAGACAAACACAGGCCTATTAGCACACAGATAGCTTAACTTAAAGATTAAATGAAATAGGAATTTTTGGGGTTTTAAAACTAATTCCTAAAATATGAATTATAATGTCTTGCTGTAGTGTACTAATCATCCCAGACACAGATTATTCATCTTTAAAATTCTGTTAATATTTGAATCAATATACTGAATCTGATCTTTTTATTGCATTTGCATCAATTACAAGCTGGCAGCTCATATCCAAAACGTTTAGCCAGTCATTGAGCCAAGAAATACAGTGTTGTGTCTCTCTGGCATCCATCTGCAGTTCTGCAAATAAAACCTAAGGCGCACTAACATATTCAGACTCACAGTTTATGCAGCCTGCTACTTGCTTTTCCATCTTTACCTCCACCTGGACAAATAATGGGGTCCTCTGCATGAATTTTCCCATGTTTTTGTTTGTGGAAGAAGTTTATGTGTGTCATTATGGAGTGCAGTTGTGGCATTGGGATTTGAGTGAGAGGAAAATTACTGATTCATTGAGAAGTCTTAATTTAACTGAGGAGGACCACCGTGTAAAATTTCACGAGAATCAAAGCTATGCATTTGTAAATATGTAGGTTTATTACTGATTTTTAAAGAGGAAATGTAAAATAGAAGGTTTATTTAAAAATGGACATTTTGCTAATAAATTCCGACACAAACATCGGTTTTAACCTGAGATTTGTGGACCTTAAGTGCTCCCCTAATTCAGCAACTGCCTTCAGCCTTTTGAGCCAAACACCTGCAGAGCTGTATATACACCGTGTTGCATTTGCGCCCCCCCCCCCCCCCCCCCCCCCCCCCCCCCCCGCCTTCAGCCCCCCCCTCACTCCATTTAATACCAGTGGTGGTGAAAAGCTTTTCTCTCCCCCTGATTTTTTCTTTCTTCCTCTCCCCATTTGTCCTGCACATCAGCCTGGATTTTCTCCTATTGCCCCCCCCCCCCTTTTTTTTTTTTTTTTTTTTTTTGGCATGAAGGCCAGTTTGTGTATGTGTGTATTTGGGGAATGTGTGTGGTGGTGTCAATGGGGTGGAGCTGGAGGGTCAGCAACGTTGGTCTGCTGGATGTTACAGAGAGGTAAGAGCGAAAAGCAGGGAGGGGGGTAAGGAAGCTGAGAAGGGATGAGGAGAAACATGAGTGACTAGGAAAAGAGAGTGTGTGTGTGTGGAAAAAAAGAGAGGGGAAAACAGAGAATGGGCCTCAGGGTTGTTGAGGTCAAGACGGACAAGCTCAGATGAAGGATAATCTGTGGAGGTCCCTTACAGTGGGGGGGTGAGGCCCCGGTGGGGCACACCCATTCAGACATTCACTCTCTACCAGACACTGCACACCCTTTTACCTCTCTCCTTCTTTTTTTCTGTTCTGTCGCTTCGCCTTCATCCTCCATTATTGTGGCATTCTCTTTGCTCCTCTACCAATTGTTTTCCTGTTTCTTTTTGAAAATTTCTCTCAACACACTTGCAGCTGGATTTCAAAGGGCACTTGGCCAGCAGAGAAACTGAATGTTTAGCAGGCAGATCCCTCAGTTAGGCAGGCTGGGATTGTGGAATTCCTGCCTCCCACTCTTTAGGAACTGTTTTTTGCCCCTTCAGGGGCCCCTGCCCTAACTGCCAGCGGCCTCCTCCTCCATCTTCATCTCCAGCCTTGAGCCCTGTTTGCAGATTGAGTCTGACAAAAAAAATAACAGGATTTCGGGGAAATAAAGGGGCATTAATTAAGGGGGTGTGAAACAATAGCTGCCCATACCAGCCTGAATCCCCACCACCACCACCACCACCACCACATAGTGAAGATTAATCTTAATCATGACAACAATGGCACAAATCAACACCAAAAATGTTGAGATGCTTTGAAATAGATACTGAAAACACAAACACTTGCAACCAGCTTGAAATATTTTGCAGTTACAAAAGATTCGTTCCATTTTAAAGATCAGTATAGATTTTGTTTGCTGTTTCTGGAAACATTATGGTAAGTCCACCTGTCTTTTGAGTTAGTGGGACTCAACTAGTTGCCAAAAGCTATTTTCCTATTTGCAAGGTATTTTGTCATGAGTCAAAATATTCATTCAGATGTGATAAGCTGCAAAAAACACTGAGCTGGCTGGAAGAGGAAAAAGAAATTAAATTAATAGTTTTTATATTTCAGGCTTCAGCAACATGCATGTTCTAATCTTACATTTAATAATTTAGCCTTTATTACCTTTATTAGAATACTGCTCCATCTTCTCAGCTTCAGAGTGGAAAATGTGACTTATATTTACTAATTTAAAATGAGGTATTCAGAATCACCTCTTCTGTCATCTAAGCAGGCATGAAATGAAGGAAAACTTTTTTTTTTCTCTACAGTTTAATACTGATGGTTTCCATCATGATAAAGGCTAGTTTAACCAAAATCATCTCCCTCTGAGAAAGTGGCTTATTATAGACAAAGTCAGCTGCAAAAAAAAAAAAAAAAAAAAAAAAAAGAGCAAGTGGACCTGGAGTTATTTGGGCCAGAATAACATATATGAAAAAGAAAACTATACCAATGTTATGTGATCATTATAGATCATTTTTAAGCCTGTGTGTATGTTTATGGATGCATGTCTGTGTGCAGATGCATATAATATGGCATTTTACTTGCTCATTAAAGCAATCTTGCAGTTTGTAAGACAAACAAATAAACATGAATTTGGGGGCATTTTCCCCTTTCCCTTTATACCATTAATATATAAAATATCTAATTTTCCATCTTACCCTTTGCTTCCTCTCCTCACTCAACCCTGTCTTAGCCCTGGCTCGGCCCAAGAAAGAGCTCGGCATAAAACAGGTAGCATATTTTGGAAGAACCCCTTTTCATGTGCAAGACAGATGTTGTGCCTGTTTGTGTTGTACCACTGTAGAACCAGGGCTGCAGTAAGGGAGATAGATAGATCAAGAGAACAGGCAGGCAAGACTAAAAAGACAAAAAGGTAGAAAGGAAAGGAGGGGGCTCCTGACTCTGACCTCTTCTATGTGTATTTGAGAGAATGGAAGTACGAGTTAAGGGTGGCAAGGGAGAGATCAAACACACTTGTGTTGTGTTGAGAAAACATCCTTCCATCTTCATCTCAACCACCTCCAAAGCATTGATCCACTGCAGATTGAGGGCAGAGCCTCCCATTATCATTAGAAGAAAGTGTGCCTGACAATATGACTGTGTTCGATGTGGGATGTGATTAAATTCACAACATTCTCCATTTCTCCAGATCTGGAAAATGAAATTGCAAAGGGTGGGGGAATGAAAGAACAATACAGCACACTTGTTTTCATTACATCACTGCATCTTGCTAACTGCTTCTTTCAACAAGACATTTTTACTTTCTTGTACTGCCACCTTGACTCCAGTAAAAAGATCTGGATACTTGTTCCACCGGCCGGTGATGGATGGATGGGTGGATGGATGAGGTCAGGACAAGAACTACATAAATAAACTTTACAACCTCTTTCCTGTCTCCACTCTGGATCAGAGGGGTGTACAGACAGCACAGGACTGGGCCGGAGGGGGGGTAGATGGGTGGGTGGTGGAGGAGGGAAGAGGATTTCCCTTGTAAAATTCAAGTGTGAAGCTAGGGCAGGACGCCCCCCCACCCCACCTCCCACCACCACACTTCTCTTACCGGTGATGTAAGGGCGGGCAGGAGCTCTCTGATAAAAACCTTTGGACTCGGGGGAAGGAGAGAAATAAAGAGATGGAGGAGTGAATGAAGGTGGATATTACTACTACTGCCTGGACCGGTGCAGAGCAGCAGCAGCAGCAGCAGCAGGGAGACGCTCTCTGAAAACGCACGCAGACGCACAACAAAAACCATAAAAGAGGAGCTGACGTGCAAATGTCGAACTACCATTTATTGGACAAGAACATTTTTTTCTTTTTTTGCCCTCTCTCAGAAATTACAGGACAGCTTCTGTCCGACAAGTTGATATTTCAGGGGCTGACACTTTGCACTTCGCCCCATTTTGCTTTTGCAGTTTGTTACTCTTGACTCACCTTGTAGCCGAATTATTTTTTTGGGGGAAAAAAAACAGGACGCGCTAAACGATGCCACAATGGTCAGGTAAAAACGAATCAGGCGTTTGATTGGGGGTGCTGAAGTCGGATGCAAATGGTTTATATGTCTAAATCTGCACCCACATAGTCCTTAGTAATAAAAACTTGTATGTAACAGGTGATTTTGACCTGCTAAAAATCACCCTAGTGACTTTCAACAAGTGTGTTTTTGCCTCTTGGGTTAGCTGAAAGGTTGGTAGAATTACTGAGGCGTTTTCTCTATCTGATAAAACAAACAAACAAAAACAAAGAAAAAACAGAAAAAAGGAGTCGGTGCACATGAAAAGGAAGAGTACAAAGTGTAGCAGTGGGGAGATCCATCGCATCTGCGTAAAAAAAGGACAAAGGGTTAATTTGGCTGATCATTTTCTTTGAATATTTTCTTTATATTCTATCTAATATAGACTCTAATATAAAAAAATAATAATATTAACATGTAATGAGTCCACGTTTGAAAGTTTGAATGTGACATCATTGCTGTTAGTTTGAACTCTTAAATGCACTGATAGTTTTTTTTAACACTCTCCATTCTTATGTTTTCTTATCACTTACGTAGCTAGAATAATTTTTTTTATCTATATATCGTTTAAATAAATTAATAAAAAGTTTTATAGCCAAGCTGAAGAAATGTGTAGGCATAATCCTAAAAACACAGCAAACCTCTGGCTGCTTACTTAGAGTTTTTTTTTTTAAACCTTTCCCCTTTTTTTCTTTATTCAATACAAAACTCTGCCAAATACCTTCCTTAACCTGAGAAAATGTTGTTCATCAGACTACTGGCTATCTTCCTCATCCTCATTACAAACACATGGCTGCTCAACCCAGTTCGCTCCGACTCTCCCAGCCGCTACAAGCGCTCCTTGGCCCGGCGGGCAGACCGTGAGCTTTCCAGGCTAACAGGTGAACCCTGCGCCGTCTCCAGCCTGTGGCGGTCCCTACGGCCGCCTCGCTCCCCTTACCCGGCCCAACACCGCCCTCCAGCGGTCCACTCGAGGACAGCCACGAGCCGGAGAGCACTGTACACAGTGAAGAGCGCTCCAGCGGTTTGTGAAGGCGGGTGCAGGTTTGACACCGGGGTGCGACGGGTCGCTTCGGCGGGGAACGACAAGGGAGGCTGGGGTGACATCGAAGACGCGGTAGTGAGAGCGGAGGCTGGATATGCTTCGTTACTGGGGCGCTTTTATAAGAAAGGCCATAGAAATAACGATAGAGACGCACATCATGTCGGTAAAGACATCACCCTGCAGCCTGGGATGTTTTTCTCTAAAGACGCCGGGCAGGTTGTTTCTGAGGGACACACGCGGACCCCACGCGACCTTCGCTCCAGGTTTGCACGCAGCCTCGATGGGAAGCGCCGTTACTGGGAAGTGGACGACTCCGGGTGGGGGAAAGTTTTGCCCCAAAGCTCCACTGATTCCACTGGGCGCCAGGTCCTCCCCAGACATCAGCAGGGTGATGGAGACAACCAGTCCTTGAGGATGACATCGGAGGACGCTGTGGAAGATTACTCCGGGGAGGTGGAGGATGCTCCCGTCAGTTTGCCCATAGACAACTGGGTAAGTCCCGTGCCAAAAGTACCCCCCTCTTGGATGACTGCCCTGTACTTCAGCGGGCGTCAGGAGCAGCTTAAGGTGAAACTGTCCGAGGAAGTTGAGCTGCCAAGGGCCATGTTCAGCCTGGAGCTGTGGGTGAAGCCAGAAGGCGGGCAGAGCAACCCTGCGGTCATAGCAGGTGGGTGTAAACTGGTCCTTACTGCATCATAAGCACTGCTTGATAATTTTGTCACAAAACATTTCCAACCTGTGCTTGTATCTAATCTGATAGACTCATGAAGACAGAGCCCTTTCTCATAACACTGATCTCAAAATACACATTGATTCTGATACATGGTGATGAGAAATATTACAAGAACATTTTTATCCCAGAAAGCAAAAGTCAAGAAGAGTAGTGTGGAAATAGTGACAATACCAATGAAATCCTATGGTTAATTACTTAGTTGACTGACAAACATCTAATATGCCACAAGTTATCAAATGTGTGCATATTTTTGGATCTCAGCTCTGAGGATTTACTCAATTTCATGTTATTGATTTATCTGGATTTGATATGTCATCACTGGAAAGTGATGACATATCAAACGATGTATCAAATCTAAGACAGATGCACTTTCAGGGAAAGTTAGAACAATAAATCAGCAGGCTTATATCCTGGCTTACATTACTTGATAGCAGATATATTGGTATTGGTCTATTAGGTAAATGTTGGACAGGAATTAAATGACAGAAATGCCCAGCTGGATTTGAAGTAATGTAGGAGTGTAACCCTCTCAAACTTGGCGATAATGTTAATGGATATGCTGCTAAGATGACAGGTTAAGGACTGGGATATGCACTTTTTTGGACTCTGCAGACATATTTCAACGTGGTAACATAAATTAGTACCTCCCCTGTACATCCTGAAGCGATTGCTTATTTACTAAATGAGGAGGAGAAGATTAACATTGATCTTGTGATCTGATTGAGGCCTGTTTGCCAAAATGTGTCAGTGTAAGAAATTAAGTAGACAGCTGAGGATACTTCAGGAATGAGATTTTTTTTTTGTTTCCGCCATGATTTGTATGGCTCATTTCCTTTTTCATTTGTGATAGGCAACTGATGTTTTTCAAACACTGCTTGAAATTTTAAAGAATTAATGTGCAACTAAATAACACAATGAAAGACACAACCAGAGTGCCCCTTAGATGCACAGCCCCACCTTACCTCTCTGGACTTTGGAGTATTTTAGGGTCTGGTTTCACCTCTGTTGACAAAAATAATGAATATGATGATCATAAATGGATAATAGCATCAGGCTTGATCATGTTATAATCTTGTACTAAAAATGAACAGTGGTTGAGGGTGAACTTTTTGATGAGCAGTTGTTTTGAACATAGCAAATGCTCATTCTGGTCATAGCTAATGATTCCTTGTTGGTTAAGGTGAAGATGCTTAATATTAAAGATGGTAGTAATGTGTTTTGTTTCAATGGGAAGCACTGCTGTACTACAGAACTATATAAGGAATTGGCCTTAATTGGATACAGGTGATTTGCTTAAATTCCATTTTGGTCACTCAAAACTCAAGACACCATGTGGAAGCACCTAATTACCTAGCTGGGAAATTTTCCTGGAGTGTGTTTTGTTCACCCCATTCTCCTCACAGTGTGGTGGCTGAGGGATTTCACTGATTTTGAGCAGCGGCTGCGTCATATTTGCAGGCTCTTTGCATGACGACAATACATCACTGTTTTTTCCAACATCAAAATTTTTGCATTCGAAAAGCTGCACACTTGACAAAACAACACATACATCAAACAAATTGAAGAGGATAAAAGCGCTAGGGTGCAGCACCACAGCTGTCCAGATAGTGAGACAGACCACAAACTGTTACGTCCGCTCACATTTACTCTGATCAAAGATCCGACTGCATTACTTAACGTTTTTTCCCCCTCATTGTTTCCTTATGTGAGGATCATTTTGTGGCATGGGCCCTTTTCTTTGTAGTGTACTGAAGGAATTTGACAAATAGAGTGAAAAACAAAGTCCTATTGTTTCTGCTAGACAAGCCGCTGACAGTTGAACTTATAATGGTCAGTGATGGTCCGTTTTGTTTTACTAAATTACTAAGTTACCATATACAAAATGTTGCAAACACTGCAATGAAAACTTGTATAAATTTTATTAATGGTCCAATGTTTAGCATTGAGGATGATTAAGTGGCAGTAATATGATAGTCGTATTTGTATTTTACAAAAGTATTAAATCACATGAAATAAAAATTTATCTTTCTGCGCAGTGCAGATGCAGCAGGTGACTCTCCTCACACCTTTACCAAGTTACTGCTGTAGCCCTATCTATCTATCTATCTATCTATCTATCTATCTATCTATCTATCTATCTATCTATCTATCTATCTATCTATCTATCTATCTATCTATCTATCTATCTATCTATCTATCTATCTATCTGCCTGCCTGCCTGCCTGCCTGCCTGCCTGCCTGCCTGCCTGCCTATCTATCTATCTATCTATCTATCTATCTATCTATCTATCTATCTATCTATCTATCTATCTATCTATCTATCTATCTATCTATCTATCTATCTATCTATCTATCTATCTATCTATCTATCTTAAGGTGATGTGTAACTTCACAATACTTTTCAAGTTGATGTGAAACATTTATATTTAAAAAGTCAAACAGTAGAATTAAAAACAGAAATAGAATATTGAAAAAAGAAGTGCAATGAAAGATCAGTAAAGCGGCGCACCCCTAACTAAGGCTAATTTGGCATCCGTCTTGCATCCTGTCTCTTCTCTCAGCTCTCTCCAGCAAATAAAAGTCAACCTCATCATGATGGTTCATGTCTTTTTTCTTGCTCTTTCCCAATCCCCACTTCCTGCAATTACGTCCACCTGGACTTCTTTGCTGAAGCCATGGATATTCAGTTGCTGGCGTGTGATGTGGTGGCGTAAAGCAAACAGCAGCTATAATGTGATGCTCCGGACTGGAAGTATCACTTTGCTGGAATTGCAGTTTTTTAGCCTCAGGGTTGCTGCAGGGCAATGATGGTCCTAGTAATGCACATGATGAATGTCAATCTGCCATCAAAATGAGTTAGAAGCTAAGTTTTGAGGTCAGAAACTAATGTGAAGTTAAAGAAGCACTACTGAACTTTGGCAGATCTTCTCAGTGCAGTAACAGCAGCGCATTCAGCATCCATCTTGCATCCTACCTCTACCCTGAACTCTTACCAGTGAGGAAAAGCCAGTCCCATGTTGACTCTTGTCTTATTTCTTGCTGTTTCTTTCTCTCTTTCTTTTCCCCACTTCCTTCCTCCCTCATGTCCACTTGTGTTTCTTTGCTGAATGCCATGGTGCATGTTCAAAATGGCCAGTGTGTTGATATCCAGTTGTGTGAAGTGAAACTCAGTTTTAAAATGACTCAGCTTTCTGGAAGAAAAAGTTGTTAAGGGTCAGGGGCCGCTGCTGGGATCCAAAAATGTACATAATGAATGTTACTGTGCCATCAGAAACACATATAAGGTCAAAAAGTAAAAAAAAAATGCTACTTTACAGATAACTTTCTATTTTTCTTTGCTAACATTTCAACAGCATGTTTTTTAGTTTGATAACATTTTGGATTTTTATGCTTCATTAGATTAGTGAAGATCAATGTGATCAGAAAAACAGTTTTTCACAGAATCAATTAATGGTCTATATATTTAGATCAAATATAGCAAGAGATTCTAGTTTTGCATGAACAAATGTTGTTTTGGAAGGAATTCTTTTAACAAAGATCTGATACAGTACTAATGACCTAGCAAGTAGACCGACTAAGTTCAAATCAAGCTGGAATACAGAGCAGAGCGTTTAGCAGCTAAAGAACCAAAGATTTCCCTGCAGAGTTGGAGCAGAGCGAAAGGCAGATTTGCTACAGACACGATGCCAAGCTGCAAAATGTGTAAATAGCCAATGGTTTGCTAACATGTTCCCCAGTGCTGTGTGGCCAGCATCCAAAATAAATACAGCTTTAAAACATCAGCATCTAATTTGATTCAGTACAATAATCATGTTAATGTGTGGTAGTGCAAATGTCTTACAAAATTAGGACCACATTTACCATAAACTTTGTTGTTTTGCATTGCAAACAAAATGCTCTCATCTGGTGTTGCACGAACCACTAAAAACAACACCCTCTTCCTGTTTTGTGCCATTAAATAATGTATCCACAGCATAACATACACTATACAGCACTTCATTGGATTTTCCCAAGAAATGAGCTACACGTCTGGTAATGCAGTGTTATAAGTGACACTTCGCCGTCAGTGCTTTATGTGGCTTTTTGAGCATTAATTTGTTTCTCTAATCTTGTTTGTTTGTGTGATTACATTTAGCTGTAAGGTTTCATTTCAGATTCATTTAACAAATCTACAGCTAAGTAACTGGTTTCTTTAACTGAATTAAATGCTCAATCATGAAACTGGTACACCTCCATTAAGATATTTTGCAACAATTTCCCTCTTTACACACATACACATGTAAGTATATATTCATGCATGCACACATACAGCGCTGAGGAGGGTGAAGGGGTTCCCTGACCCTTCTCTGTCCCAGTGTTTGACATCTGGGGAGCAGATGTGGGTCTGTGTGTGTCTGTTACAACAGCAGTTGGAAACATCAGGGCTTTGCCTTGGCTTAGTTAAATACCTCTGTCGTTCTTCCCCTCTCTGTTCTCTCCCTCTTTCCCTGGCTCTGTCTTTTCTCTCTGTGTCTGTCTGTATCAGCCTCTGTGCACCTTCCCTTCTCTCAGTCCCTAAGTGCAGGAGTATAAACCACGAGGACAGATTGCTTATTTGTGTGGTTGTTTATTCAGTTTCCTTTGGGAAATGGCCATTTGCTTTCCTATGATTCCCATAAACTCTTGAAAAAGAAAAAAAAATATGTGCATTATATTTCCTCTGCTCTTTACTCTAGGTGTGTTTGACAACTGTTCCCATTCGCTAAGTGAGAAGGGTTGGTCAGTGGGCATTCGCACTGTGGAACAAGCAGGCACCAAAGATGCACGCTTCTACTTCATGCTTCGTACCGACCGTGCTGTGAAATCCACCACAGTCTATAGCCACCACCGGTACCGAGCCAATGTCTGGACTCACCTCATGGCCACTTACAACGGCCAAAAAATGACCCTGTATGTTGATGGAGCTAAGGTGTGTGGTTTTTGCGCATGGCTGAACTTTATAAAAACACAGACGATACAATGACAAAAACAGTCTCAATAAACCTACGCTTCATAGGGTTTTTAAGTTTTCTAACAAGCTTGTATTAATATTCCTTTATTGATATTATCAAGAATGAACTTTTTAAAGTTTGAAAATTCTGTGAAAGAAATCTTAGCAGCTACTGTGATCACACATTTTCATCTTAATGCTAACTTAGCAAAATCCTTCAAACATTGACTTTGCAATATAGCAGCTCAGAGAAAATAAGTAAAGTCCCATTAAAACTCTCCGTGTCTTCAAAAATGTAACCTAAAACATCACCAGATTGCTACCACAATGCTAAACAAATCAGACAAAAATATCAGTTTTGTGTATTTACTTATTGATGAAAATAATCTAACATTTATGTGATTGTATGTGAATCCTTGGGATTGGCAGCTAACATATAAGTAATACTATAGCCAGGTCTCTTTCACGAAGATGATGATAATCAGATGTGAATGAGCACTTTTTTTATTAAAAGATTTTTACCCTTTCATGTCGGCATAGCATGCATGATATGGCATAACGTCAGTGAGCAAACACTGATGGAGAGTTTCTCAAAGTTCTGCCTGTACTGCTTAATGATTTTCCTGGAAAAATGATTAAACTATTCATTTTGATTCATAATCATAACATAATGAAATGAAAATAAGTTTAAGCCCCTCTTGGGTTGTTGCTTCCTGTCTTTATTTGTCTCAGGTGGCAGAAAGTAGTCTCCAGTCTGGGAATCTCTACAGCCCCTTCATGAAGACCTGCAGAACCTTGTTCCTTGGAAGTAAACAATCCGATCAGGGACAAAGCTTCAGGGGCCACATTGGAGGTGTGGTCTTGTGGGGCTATGCCCGCTCCCATGAGGATCTACTGAAACGACCACTTCAAGTAGACATGAGCAAGCCAGTTCTGGCCATGTGGGCGGATTTCACTAATGTAAATGGCTTAAATGAATTTCTGTGCTGTGAGGTGTCATATCCAGAGGTTAATGGTTCTTGCAGTCAGTATGTGTGGTAGATTTTATATTAATGTGAATTGGGAATACTGGACTGACATAATGTGAACATTTACTGATATATTCCATCTGTATCTAAGGTGGAACGGATGTGGACCCCATATAAAGTTGGCCTCCACCCGACTGTCATGACCACTCCTGTACCTGACCAAGAACTTGTCTCCTCATACCTGCCACCACCCTGTGGCCTGACACCATGCGACAACATAGACATCATCCTTGGCTACAACAGCAACTGGCAGCTCCGTACTCCCAAGCGAGTTCGCTACCGGATTGTCAACCTTGCCAACGATGATGGTGGAAATCCCATAGTGACTTCATCCCAGATCCAGCTCCAGCATCGGGCTCTGAACGAGGCCTTCCGGCCTTACAACATCACCCTGGATCTCAGTGTCTACACGGTCAAAAATTCCAGCCTTCGACAGAGGTTCATCCTAAGCAACTGTCGAATTGGGAAGATCGGGAACCGTCAATGTGACCCTGAGTGCGACCACCCGAGGACAGGCCATGATGGAGGGGATTGCCTCAGGCTGGGGTCGTGCTATAACTGGAAGAGACAGGATGGGGTTTGTAACATGGAGTGCAACAGCATACACTACGACTATGATGATGGAGATTGTTGTGATCCAGAAGTCACAGATGTCCTGAAGACCTGCTTTGATCCTGAATCTTCTGACAGGTGAGGTTGATGAACACTCTGGTAGGTGTGGAAAGACAGCAGTCTGTCTATCTACAGCTTGCATTTGAATCTATATGGTGGCAATAGGAACAAGTTGTTGGAGATCAAAAAAACTGGAGAGGTACATGTAAGGATAACGTTTGTGTCCACAGAGAAAAACTCATGTAATTATCTCCATCTGCATTAATATGGTGCACCTCTTCAGCCGGACTGTGCAGCGAACAGCCCAACATGCTACATGTGCAAATTGCTACCCTAACTTTCTCCAGTGGTTTTAGAGACAGCTCTGTGAAGTCGGGACAGTGGGTTGTGAGGCCAAAGTATACACTTATTTATACTAAACAACTTGAACAGGAGGCCACTGCCTTCCAATTGGCCTGACAGACAAGCTCACACAGAGTTCCAAATGGCATGCATGAAGCCTCTCCATGAGGTCGTCGGCACAGTTTCTTAAAAGACATTTGTCCAAATCCTCAATGCACATTGTAACCACAAGCTTCACACCACAGACCTGGGAAACAGAACACGAGAATGACAGATTAAAAAAAGGCAGCTTTAGCATTTGATGTTTTGTGTTAATAGAAAGTGACAACTTAACACAAGGACGGCAAATGTATGGATGGATTCCACATATAAGAAGCTGAGCTGTTTGCCTTTCCCAAAAGATGTCCTGGCTGTTTTTTTTTTCTTTCTGGTAAATATCAGTTGTCTTGACTATGAGTGGGACCTTACAGCTTGAACTCTTATGCAACAGAGACTTGATTTTCCATAAAACAAAGTGTGCCTCTGATCAGGACACTTAACCTTCAGTGTCTTCAGTGATCAACAGATGAAGACAACTTTAACTGGACAACTTAGGATAGGATAGAAATGGTGAGAGAAGAAAGTGCAATTGGTAGATGGTAGTTAGAAGTTCCCTGTCTCAGTTTGAGCTCTCTACCCTGCAGAGAGGGGAGGGATACTATGAAAAATGTTTGACAAATGATAGCACTGTGCTTGGCTGTTTTGCAGAGACATGCTGTTAATCAGAGCTATTTCTTGGCCTCGATTATATAAAATATTCTTTGATTTATTTTAGGTTTAATTTGATAGCTTTTGCAAAGAATATTCCAAAGAAGAATTGAAAAAATATCCCCCAACACTTATGATTTTAGTTTGAAATGTGACTGAGAATAGGTGAGACCAGCGTGAGGTGCTGATATTCTATAAATCATATTCATAGTTTTGAGCTAATTTTGTGTAGCATTATATTGCTAGACAGATGTTCAAAAATAAGGTTTCTGCTGCAATGAAACTCAGGCAGTGAATCTTACCAGAGTTCCTGTCTATAAGCCCCTGACCTTCCACTAAAAACAACATGAAGGGCTAATACACAAGAGACTGGTGTGTTGTAAAAACTGGGCACAGGGGACTGACAGTAGTGTAGGTCTTCTTGAAAGGTTCTGACCCCAGCTTGTTGGAAATGCTTGTATGTGTGTGCGAGTGCTTCAACATGCCAACATGCATGTGTGCATCTGTATTTCTGGATCACGACTCAAACTTTCGCAGGCAGAGAGAGAATTAATGTGAAGATGACATTTTGCTGGCGTTTGTGGAGCACTGAAGCATTTTTATGTTTTGAATCTGGGTTTTTGATACTCCCCCCCCAATCCTCCCCTGAGCCCCTGGTCGGCTGTTCTGATTGTGGGACCCTATATGCAAGCAGCTGCTGCTGGCCAGTACAAGGCCAGAGGTTTTTCAAAGCCAGCTGCTGTCACGACACACATTTGTTGTTGTGAGCCAGTTCTGCAGCTATAGCCAGGTACTCTGCAGCCTCTGGCAAAACAATAAAGAAAAGGCGAGAGGGAAGAAAATGGAAGCAAGAGTGGAGAGAGAGTGATAGGGTGGTGGGGGACATCGTGTCCGTTTATGCTCATTACATGTCCAGGATTTCCTAACATTTCTTTGGTCAGTCAAACCTGGACACTGCACTAGTGTGCAAAGGCAACTCCCCTGAAAGAACTATTCTGTTCCAGCATTGTGTGACGCTAAACATGCATGCAAAATGTTATTATGATCCAGTTTTCTTTACTATGAAATGCTGCAGCATTTCCAATCAGAACAACCTTGAAGCAATATATTTCAGTGTGGGGTCTGACCTTTGTTCTTGCGTAGAGTTTTGGGTAGTTTGCAGATGAAGCAGAAGCTGTCCTAAAAAGAAAAAAAAAAAAACATTTGAATGTTTTTTGAGAACCTTCTATAAACCAACCCATGGAGTTTTTCCAAACATCCCTAAACCAGAACAAAACATTTCACCTTTTTTTGACTGAGAACCACTGGGTCAGATTTGTTGGGGCTTACTTTCATCCTGGCTGCTTCATAGTCAGCTGTGAGCCACTCCACTGCTCGCTAAAGTAAAGTGTATTACATTAAGGTGTGGGATCTCTATTTGTTGTGTGTTCTAGAATGACCTCCCAGGATATTTTCTGTATCCTCTGTTATATGATAGAGTGTTTCCAACCCTGCAGAAGACATGGGTGGAGAGCAGTGAGTGGGTCACTCCACTACCAAAAGCAAGTCAATGTAAAAAAAAAAAAAGGTGAAAATTCAAAGTCTAACAAGCAGCTGTTGGATTGTATTTCTGTAAATTTTTGTCAGTCACAAACATTCCATTAAGTTTGGAAGATCACTATTTACCCTTAAGATTGTTTTTATAATTTATTAAACAAAATGTAATCCAGGCAGTTGACAAAAGCCAGCTTCTTGATTATTGTCTGTTACTATCAGACAAGACTGCTTTTGTGAGTGGAGATATGTGCTCTGTGTTCAAGCTATAAAGGTACCTTTTAAAAAATCCAAGTGGTGCTGTCGTCTCACTGCAGCCATCAACACCTGACCAACTGTTTGAATTTCAGATGCTTTACATTACTCAAACATTGTTCAAAGGCATGTGAATTGCATAGAAAAGTATGTCATGTGTCAAAATATATGACTGCAGTTGGTGTGACATTTTAAGTCTCTTTCCCGATTTCTGAGGTTTCTAACTAACTGACTTGTCAAGAATAATATTTAGAATGAACACACATCTATAACTTTAAATAGCGACTGTGTTAGTGTTGACTCTTCTGTCTAAACATGCAGTATTTGACTCAACCGCAGAGTTGCTAATTCACAACCAGAGTTTTCACTTCAATCATGTGGACCCATTTATTTTAATGCTTCCATGGCAGCATCCTTCCTTTGAGGCATCCTCTCAGTCTCAGAAGTTGAAGAGTCAATTCTTTAGTGGTCAGTTTCTGTCACTTGTAATTGCTCAGTCTATGGTGATGCATTCTGCACACAGCCTCAGTTGAACTCAGCTCCAGTAATGGAGTGAGAACAAGGTTTTCCTGAAGCATCTTAAATCTTAAACCTTATTTGCTCAGGCAATGTGCCTGAGAAAACACATTCTTATTTACTGTATAACACATTCTCTGAGGGAGGGTTAGTAATAGGTGGAGGATTACCCACATGCAGGGCTCTTGGCTGCTGAACAGCACTTCTGGACCAATTTGGAGGTGAAGTGCCTTCCATAAAGGTACATGTACATGGGGCGTTTGGGAGAAGGAAGGATTTTGTCTTACTTATTTCATCCACTTTTATTTTTCCTAGACAAGCTAACAAGCCTAGTCCTTAGGCAGCTGGGAAATTTAAACAATATTTCTGGAACAAGAACAAAAAACAAGGACATTGCAACTTTTTAGGATGATTAAAAAATTTTAATAGTAGTAGGGCTACGTTGGAGCACGATCAAAAACATGAAACCCTGACCGACATAAAAATTAAGCTGTGGCTTAATAATTTAAACAAAGTTATCCTCACAGCTGAACCTGATCAATCACATTAACCATAACTCCCTGCTCAGGAACAGGACATGATTACGTTATAATAATCAAACAACTTCCAATCAAAAGCTAAAAGAAAACAAGACCTCACAAAGAAGATTATTCATACATTTACCAGAGAACACTTTTTTATGAATGTGAAGTAACTTGAACTAGTGCTGTTCTTGGTCCATACAGCTAAATAACTCTTTTATTGAATCAATCAGTTATAATACTCTGGAAAACCAAAGCCTGAACTGTCTGACTTTCGGGCTTTGGGTAGTTGGTGAGACTCACTGCATGAGTCTCAGACCCAGTGGGGCCTAATGATGATAGGTGCAAAAGTTTTCCAGCTATGAAAGCAAAGGAGAAAAATGACATGTGACATCAGCGCACCAAGGAAAAACAAACTCTGCTTCACACATCAAAGGACTTTTTGGGGTAATTTATCACTGACAGACAGAAAAAGATGTGGGAATGGTGGGCTGCATGGAGGGGGTTGCAGCAGTGTGAAGTAACCTGACCAACTCAAACAATTATGATTTGAATTTATGTTCAAAGCAGAGATGGATGTTGATGGATTGAAGCAAACTATTGTCTGCTAAAAATGTGCCCTACACGGAGTGCAAAAGTGCTCAAACCTATTCCCAAGAAACGGATTTGCTTCATCTCAAGCTGAGATGATGTCAGCATCCCTACAAAAACACTAATGTCTTGCTAAATTAATGTTGTTTTTTTTTTGCTTAAAATGCCCGAGGCTGGATGAGAAGAGTCAGCTTTGATAATGAGAACAGACTAATTCGAGATGTTTTTAGCCAGTGTTAGCAGGAAAACTACAAACATGTTTTCCCATATTAGAAAAACAATGCATACAATTCTAAGTTTTAACAAGTGCAAAAATGCATGATCAGTACCAAGTGATCCCTCCAGTAATGAGGAGCATAAGTGAAAACAGCTGTGCTTGTGAACAATAATAGTAATAAAAACAGTAATAAAAAATGTGACAATATTGTTAAATGTGTCGTTGTAGGGTAAGCTAAATGTATTAGCGTTAGCTAACTGCTTACTGACATCAAATGTAGCATATCTTCTCTTGTTTTTAAGCTTCACATACTTTTTTTTTATCAAAGTCAAAAGAAAAACATTCTAATCAGGTATGATGATGTATAGTTTGCTTGCTAACAAAATCAGTTTGGAACAGTTGTGAATCGTTTTTTTTTTTTTTTTTTTTTTTTTTACTGTACTGCTTTTAAGCTAGCTGGTTTGATCTACCAATGCTAAGGTTTCAAGTAGCATCCAGAACCAAACTCTAGAAAATGTTGTGTTATATCATTTGATATAAGACAGCCATTGGGAATATTTTCCAAATGCTAACATGCAAGAAGTTTTGGAAAATAACTTTACTACTTCTATACAAGCCCACATTCCCAGAAGTGTTTGAAAGTTCATTTAAATTATTTTCATTGTTTCCACAGACCAACTCTCTTTTAGAAAACAAATACAAATCTAAGGTTTGATGCCAGCAACACACACAATAAAAGATTTAATTCAGTTAAACAGCTTTGGACATGTTCGCATCCCCATACAGCTGAAAAGCTGGCTTTCACCTTTCGATGATAACATCTGAAATGATCTTCCATCTTTTGCATCAAGAACCAAATGTCTGTTTATGGACTCATCTGACCATAGAACCTGTCCACTGACTTTTTGTCCATGTGAGATGAGCTTCTTCTTGGAGAACTTGGTGGTGTTTTGGTGCAAAGTTGATATGGTTTTCATTGTCATGTCAGAATTTCAGATTACATTCCTGAATGCAGACTATGTTGAACGACAACAGTTTTCCAAGAGCCCATGTGGTTATAATGATCCCAGAGGCATGATGTTTTTTAATGTAGTGCTGTCTGAAGACTGGAAGCTCATAAATATCCGAGAATGACCTTCAGTTTTGGCCTTTGAGCTCCCCAGACTCCTTTAATACAGTATTATACATTTTAAATGTAGATAGACCAAAGATTTTTTCCTCTTAAGTTATTTAAGATTTTCTGCAGTTTGGTACAAAGCAATGATCCACAACCCATCCTTACTTGGAAAGACAAGGGCTTTGGTGGATGTTCCTTTTTTATATCCAATCCTGACACCCTTACTTGTCACTAACTAATCTGTCACTATAAAGATCTTTCAGAGCTGTGTTGGTTTCATGTTTTCTAATCTTTCCAGAGCTTTAACATAACATTATAACAGAAAAATATGATTAGGATTCTAATAAAGCAGAGATGTTTGGGACCTTCTGGCTGTTGGTGGTCATATACTAAAGGTTCTTTCAAGCAACATTTTAATTATAACAGCCACAAACCAGTTCAGCTGTCAAGTTTGCAAAAGCATTTTTTTCTTTCTTTTTTTTTTGTAATTTTTGCTGTTTTCTCTTTTTACTTCTGTAGAGCTTATATGAGTGTGAAAGAGCTGAAGGAGGAATTAAACCTGAGTGGCACAGACACCCTTAATATTTTCTTCGCCAGCAACTCGGTACGTGAAGAACTGGCAGGAGCTGCAACCTGGCCATGGGCTAAGGAGGCTCTTACACACCAAGGTCAGTTATATAAGTACAGAAATCAACTTAACTGTTTATGTGTCAACATTTCTTTTGGTTTTTAAATACCTGAGCATAGTTCCATAAATTTTGTTTTCTCTCTTTGAGAAAACTTCATTACTTCTTTTTCAATGGGATATATATATATATTTTTGTTTCCTTTAGCCCCTCCTTTTGGTGTCTCTTGACTTGACTTGGCGACTTATTTTATGTTAAACCATCCGTTATCTTCTTTCCTACTCTCCATCCTTTGCTGTCTGCTCTATCCATATCTAAATTGAAGGCAAAAGGCAATTGGAGCTGCCAGAAATGTTCCTGGCCCCTTTCCACTGGAAAAGGATAGTAAAGCCAACAACAACCAAACAAACAAACTGCAGTTTGGGCTTAGTGCCATTGTTGCCACTTATTCTCACTTAACAATTGTTCTTTACTTTTTCATGTTGTTTTTACATGTTGCAATACCCACAAATGAGACCCGCATTTTGAGACTGACTGAGCACGAGACATGATTTTTAACTTTGCATTTTGTCACAATTAGTCCTGAATATCTCTGGCTAAATGTAAACCACTTTTAGCTCAAGCAGCTTATGATAATTTATAATTTATAAACCAAAATTTAAGCCTGACATCTATAGACCATTTGTACATCTTTTCAAGCAAAAAATGTTTATTGCAGATATATTATGTCTTTTAAAGCAGAGGTCTTCCACATTTTATGGGCTAAGGAGCCCCAAATTAATGCAAAGATGGAGCACAGACCATCATTCAGCTGAATGGCATGTGTATGACAAACTTGCATATAACTGTATTGATATGCAAGTTTGGTGACGCAGACACTGTCACTGTGCAGCGGCTCTGTGAGCCTTGAAAAAGTAAAAATGTCCAGATATATGTGCCTAATTCCTGCACACATGACAACACTCTTCTATGTGAAAGCTATCGAACCTCAGAGTGGTAAAATAGCATTGTGTTTTCTTCTCCCTCAGCAACCCGGAGATTAGAGAAGGTCTGCATTTACAAAGCACTGCTCTTGACTATTTTCACACTGTACACTTCCTACCTGTGGTGGAGCATATCTCTTTTGTGCTTGTGGAATGTTTTGGTCGAGTAATAAAACAATCCATGGTGACTTATAGCAAAGTCCATACAGTTGTTATAAGACATATTTAAAAAATGTCATAATGGAAGAATTTTGCTACTGTTTAAAACGCTGCTTCTTAACCAAAGGCAAGTTTAAAGAGCTCCAGTCTCTACTTTTGTTTTGGTATCCTCTTTCTCTTCCTTTTGTGTACCTCTGCTCTCTGTGTGGCTTTCTTTTGTTTCTGTCTACACTCCTAGGTTACATTTAGTGTGTTTATTCCTCATGTGACACACTGGAACATGACACTTACACTGGTTAGCTGACACACTGACTCCATGTCTAAATGCATTTTTGCAGACACATAGTTGGAGTCTAACACATCTACAGATGAGAAAGAGGTGGAGATGAAGAATAGCTGTACCTATTTAAACTAATGCCAAGTGCATTGGACTATTATTGGAATAAAAATTTCCCCCTGTGTTAATACACCAAAACAGACTCATAATTGGGGACTACCTGATATACAAATTAAGCACTGAATTCTCCTGAAATTGTTTAAAAATACATACACTTTAGTAGAGTTGATTGGTGCTTCGTGTACCTTGTTGGAACAGCAGATCAGACATTCTTGGATCACAGGGAGAGTGGAGAGAAGGGACACCCTGAATTCATTAAGTATTTGCAAATTGCGGCAGAAAGAATTTAAACAGATGAATAAGATTTATTTTTTTAGAGGATTAAAGGACAAATAGAAATAATTTTTATTGAGTATACTTATACAGAAAGTTATGAAAATCCTTTAAAGAAGAGATGCAGAGATTTATAAATACTTTTAACTGACCTTTTCCCATTTATTACATTTGTATGGCGTATTTCTGTGCAAAAGCATTTTTGTTTGAGGTATTTGAATGGATTTGAAAATACCACAATGAGACAAACTGGACATCAAACAGTTGAATTTAGTTGTTGTAATGAAATGGTTTCACATGACATTTGTTTCATTTTCACAACATCTGCCTCTGTTTAAAATACAAGTTACTGGATGACAGGTTGTCTCTGAAAAATCTTGTTGTTTAGTGTCTGCACATTTAATGTCTTCATTGCTCACCACTAAACACACAACTTCTACTTAGAAAACAAGGTTAAATTTACTTTTTCACAGAAGAAATAACAACAAAGATATGAAAAAACATATTATATGGTTTTGTTCACAGGTCATATGAGTAACATCCCTGTGACTGTGTACAGAGGAAAATTTGTTTTTCAGTGCTGTATTATCGTGAGAAATACCAACAAACAGTGCTTGAAAGCAAACCTCTTTATAAGAACAACAAGATTAAAGGATCTACTGCACTGTTTGTATATATAGTCAGAGGTGCTGAAGGAAAGGCTTATAATTAAACAATAACCTTAGCACAGAAGTACAAAAATTTGCTTTTGGTTTATTTCTGCCTTTTAATGTACCAGTTTGTGTTGTATTAAACATCGCTGGAAAGCCCAATTAGTCACATTCCCAACAAAGTATAACTTGTAAGGATTGTGCTTCTGTGGAATGAGTAACACAGCTAACAGTATGGGTAGTGCCCTTAAAAATGTGCTCAATTCCCCAGTAATATTTTCTTGTTGTATCCACTGTTGTTTGGAGTTTCAAGTGTGTGACTGACTCCTAATTGATAAACAGACATATCAGAATAAGATTTTGGAGCCAGGAGTAATCACATAGCTCCAGGATCTGGATCTAAACTCCATCCACTAGGATGACATCGCTCTCCTCCGTAGAGCCAGGACCATCACAGAATACGTTCAGAGTGGAGAGTTCAGACCTAAACAGAACTGAAGTCTGAACTCCAGGGGATATAATAATGATTCATATATTCCAGTGGCCACATTACTATTTCATTTCTAATTTGTGTTGGAAAAATTTATATCATGAGTCTACTTGTTGAGGTTTTTGTGTTGTTAAAAAAATGTTCTACCCTTATGTAAAACTTATTTGATTTATATGATGGCTCCTTATGGTTTTCTGTAGATACTGTAATCAAGTAGAGATAAATATTATATATAGTCACTGTGAGGTGGTGCAGGTGCTGCAGTGTTAACTCTTCAACTTGTATCTTTTTCTCTTTCATCAAATTTTACATGCTATTAATATTTTCTTACTTTTGTAAAACTTGCCTTGTTTAGGTGGGATGGTCCTAAACCCATCCTACTTTGGTAAAATGGGTCACCACAACACAGTGATCCATGAGATGGGACACATATTTGGACTGTACCATGTCTTCAAGGGAGTGAGTGAGCGAGACTCCTGTGACGACCCATGTCAGGTACGACTGATAAAAGCTGCTCACTATTTACAAAATAGAAAAAATATACATTGTAAAACCTAACACACAATGAGTAAAATATCTTTTGCATCTACTACATACAGACATGAAATGTGCCTCTCAGAAACCTACTGGTAGCTTGAATTCCTTCAAAATGGCAAGCAGCCAGTTGTAGACAATTACAAGGTTGTCTGGGTCTTATGGGCTGCACTCTGTAAACTTCATATATGCCTAGATAGAGTGCTTTACTCTCATTGGCTGTCATCATACATTCAAATGGCTGTCATGTGCATTTGCAGGAGACTACGCCGTCCATGGAGACAGGAGATCTGTGTGCCGACACAGCCCCAGCACCCAAATCCAAAGCCTGCCATGACCCTGTAGCTGTCAATGATACATGTGGGTTCATCACCTACCAGGACACCCCTTTCAGGAATTACATGAGTTACACAGGTACAGTGGATGGACATGCTTTTATTGGCCTGTTGTAGAGAATTACGGACTTACAAAACAAGCTATTTGCATCACATTGCGGTGTGTATCTTGTGCATTACATATGCACAAGATAGTATGAAGTAAATAAACTATGTCTATACTTTAATGCTTACAAGTTGCAGTTTCTATCTAAAATGACCATTGGACGTGGATGTGGTCTGATGTAACTGTAGGCATAAATTGATGCTCCACGTGCTAACCACCTCATCATTGCAGACACCAGCAATGCATTTAATTATTTCCTAATATAACTGGACAGCAGCAGCATGCAGCTGATTGTTTGAACCTGCAAAGATTGACTGTATGTCTCCTTTAATTTCACCACATCAGATGACAACTGCACCAACCACTTCACTCCAAATCAAGTAGCCAGGATGCACTGTTATCTTGACTTGGTCTACCAGAAGTGGCTGATGGACCGTCAACCAGCCCCTATTCCTCTTGCACCCATAGTGACTGACCAAAGCACAGATTCTGTCTCAATTTATTGGCTCCCACCATTACGAGGGCAGCTCTATCAAAGGTAGGACTGTGTGGGTACTTAATGCTATTCACAGAAAGTAATAAAATTTGTGTTTGCTCAATGCTTCTTGGCAAAAAATCTTATAGTACTGGAGACCCTGTCTATTTCTAATAAGGATAAGGGTGGATGGCAGGAACCTCACAGAAACGAAGAGATGATGATGAAAGTAAAAGAGGTTTAATAACAACAAAAATCTGGGAATTGGTCAAGTCTAAAAAAGCTGTGGCGATATAGAACGGCTTGAGTTTGCCAAAATTCAGAAGATCTGGTGGCTGAATCCAGGAAACGAAAGGAAGTCATGCAGACTGACTTAAGCTGGACAGAGAGGGACAAAACAGACAGGATCACTGGAAAGTTAAGACAGGGAATAAAACTTAACTGATTGTTAGATGGCCATACAATACCACTGGTAAGCAGACGAACTAGCGCTGAATGAAGAGCAATCCCAGGCTTTTATGGTGGAGCCAAATCAGGAACAGCTGTGTACAATAATCAGTCACACAGGAGAGCTAGGAGATAGAAGGAGGAGCAAAACACAAAACAAATCCTAACAATTTCCATTTTAAATGGTGCCACATTTGTGAGAAAAATACATTTGTGGGATGAGCAAATATTGTGTATGTGGGTTGCGACCCTGAAGAACATTGTTACTTAATTTTTCATTGTTTACAAGTCTTATTGCCAAGAAGTATTGTTACAACAAATAAATAATCAACCAAGGACAAATTTTCTTACTTTTTATGCTAAATCTTTTTTTTTAATCTCTTGAATTTTAAGAGATTAAAAATTAAAAAAGAACTCAAAAAGTTGTATTCTTTTAAGACTTAAAAGAATTCAACTTTTTAAGTTCTCTCTTGTCTGCATTTTTTACAATAATACTGACAATAGCAATGGCCAAATAACTGAATTATACTTCATCAGTAAACCAATATGAGCCCAAAACATCTTTTCAATGCATACTGACCTGATCCTGTGATAGTTTTAGTGAACCACCTTTGTTATGATAAGTAAGAGGGATTCTAGGCTTTCCTGCTTAAGCAAGCCCAGACTTCCCTCTCCCCGGCCACATTTGTCAGCTCATCTGGAGGGATCCCGAGGCGTTACCAGGCCACCTGAGAGATGTAATCACTCTAGCGTGTCCTGGGTACTCCCCGGGGTCTCCTTTACCCGGGAAGACCCAATGGTGAGAAATTACTATATATTTTTTACATATGTGTCAAGATGATCCTTGGAGCTATGTTGTTGGCGGCCCTGGGTAGGATCACCCATGGCAGTCAGATCTCTAGGGGAGGGACCAGACAAAGCAAGGCTCAGACAACCCCAATGATGCACAAAAATGTTGGAGCCAAGTTTCCCACGCCCGGACATGGGTCACCAGGGCCCCCTCTGGAGCCAGGCCTAGAAGTGGGGCCTGGTTGGGCTCAGCCCTAAAGGGTGACATGGGTCCCTCCTCTTGTGAGCTCACCACCAGCGGGAGGGGGCCGTGAGGGTCAGGTACTGTGTGAGTTGGGTTATGGCCGAAGGCGGGGTCTCTGGGGGTCCAATCCTCGACTGCAGAAGTTAGCTATAGGGATTTTAAACATCACCTTTCTGGCAGGTATGAACCTGTGCTGGTGCACGAGGTTGAGAGGTTCTGGCTAGATATAGTTGGTCATTCCTTAATGCATGGCTTGGGCTCTGGAACCAGTCTCCTCAGGAAGGGATGAACTCTCTTTCATTCTGGAGTTGCTACTGGTGAGAAGTGACGAGCAGGTGTTTGCACAGTCATTGCCCGCTGACTTGCCCTCCAGCTACCTTCGGGTGGGGGGACAGGTTCTGACTGTTGTTTGTGCTTAAGTACTGAACAGCAGTTCAGAGTACCCACCTTTTATTTAGTCCTTGGATGGAGTGTTGGAGCGCACTCCTTCCGGGGACCCCCTTGTTCGGTTTTGGGACTTCATTACTTACATGGGCAATGACAGTAAGAGCTGCAGAGGTTTGTTTGGGTGGATCTAAATCTGAGTGGTGTTTTGTTATTGGACTTCTGTGCTCACTATTGACTGTCCATAACAAACACCATGTTTAAGCATAAGAGTGTTAACATGTTCACATGTCACATGACTCCAGTTCGATGATCAGCTTTGTAGTCACATCTCTGTAGAGGTTAAGGTCTTAATACATGTTTTTTTTTATGTGCAATGAACAATTGACCTGGGGTCTCATTTATAAAACTGTGCGTAGGATTCTTACTAAAAGTGTACTTACGCCCAAAACCGGAAGTTGGCGTACGCCATAAAATATTCTGATTTATAAAACCGTGCGTACGCACAGGTGCAAGCAATTTCCCCTTTATAAATCACACTCGTCCTTGAAGTTTGCGCAGGTGAATTTGGCTCATGTTCCGCCCACTACACACCCACTTTCCACCATAAATGGTCAATGCAAAGTACCTCAGCGTGTATTAAAATGAGCCAGCTGATCCATGTTGTGATCCATGAACAACGGCAACCGCAGGGAAGCGAACCAAAAAACGCAACTTCACAGAGGCAGAAATCGATGCATTAGTGAGTGAGGTGGAGAGTCGAAAAATTATTTTGTTTGGTAGCCACAGTAGTGGCGTGACAAATAAGAGTAAGTGTCGTGAGTGGCAACACATAGTTACCTCAGTTAACTCTGTGAGCGGGACAGAGCGGACCATGGCGGAGATCAAAAAGAAACCATCAATGAACTGAAGGAAATCAGAACAACACTGCATAATTTGTGTGACATTATGTTCGACATTCCAAACACATTAAAAGAGCTTGTGAAAAAGTGAACCTTATTGTCTGCTTAATCGCTGCATGACCTCCTCACGGAGCCGTGCCCCGTGTTGGAACTCCCTGTGTCTGGGAGGGGGCTGTGGGTGAGGGTCGGCATTCCGAGGAGGGGGGAGGCCAGGAGGTAGTTGGATGCTGTGCCTCAGTGCCAGGTTGTGCAGCACGCCACACGCCCTCACGATCCTGCGCACCTTTTGGGGATGGTACAATAATCTACCCCCTGACGCATCCAGACACCGCCACCGGCATTTTAAAAGGCCGATGGCGCGCTCTACAGTTGAGCGCGCACGGGAGTGAGCGGTATTGAACAGGGTCTCCTCTGCGCTCTGGGGGTTTGGGAAGGGGGTCAGGAGCCAGCGCCGGAGGGGGTAGCCACTGTCCCCTGCATTTCAATGAAACAGTGCATCAGTGGTCTGCATCTGGCTAAGCTGGTTGTCAATATAAAGTTATTGTCTTACCAAGAAGCCAGCCATCACGTACAGCGCCTGCCTGCAGTCTCTTCTCTACACTGCTTTGCGCTAGGATGTAAGAGTCATGTGTAGAGCCAGGCCATCGTGCAACTACATTTGTCAACATCATGTTGGATTGACATATGACTTGAATATTGATAGTATGCACATGCTTCCTATTGACATACATGAATTCATCGACATATGGGGCCCTTATAGCAATATGAGTGCAGTCAATTGCGCCGATTACATTAGGAAAACCGGACATTGCTGCAAATTGCCTTTTAAAGGTCCCATATTATACACTTTATTCCCAATCTGAGACCATTCATTAATATCTAAATGAAATATTTCCGCCATGGTATGGACAAATCGACCCTCAGTTTGAGTGCAGCGGCTTCTCTTCACCTCCCTCTTTTTAGCAGCTTCAGAAATGTGCCGTTTATGGTGGGCGGAACCCTGGTGGAGCAGCTCAGCTGTTGGCTCCGCCCATCGCATCGCCCGTCATGAGGTGATTGACAGGTTAATATATTTTCAAGCTATCAGACTAATAAGGCCGAAACGATAAAATAACTGCCAGCTCTTACCTCTCCAGCTGTGTCACAGACAGTTGGTATTGAACCTGGCTTCAGCTTCAAACGGTTGGCGAAGCCTGCGTTCCATGCCCCCATGTTGTGGAAACAGTCCTCTTTGAAATGCTGGCCACAGACATGCAAAACCTTTGGAAGTTTTCCGGGTACATTTCCTCCAAAAATAAAATTAATCCACTCAGTCCTCGTGGGTTCAGTGGATGGAAGTAAAAAAACGTTTTCGTGTTCATTTATGCAGCCACAAACAGAACAGTGCTTCTGTCGCTTAGCCATGTCCGCTAACGAGGGTTGCCGAAGAGGGAAAAACACTGGGCGCTAGGTGATTTTTAGAGGGCGGGCTTTGAGAGCCGGTAGACGGGTCCATCGCTCTGTGGGGAGTGGTTATTGTCCCTTATGACGTCATAACGTACACGCTTTCAAACAAGCTCATTTCAGCGCTTACTTCCCTAGAGGTGGAGCAGGGGGGAGAGAGAGCGCCTGAAAGAGTTTCACACTTACGGGTCTCCTACACATGCGGGGGGACCAGTATGACTGTTCCAAAACCATTAAAAAGTGAATTTTGCATAATATGGGACCTTTAATGTCGGCCTGTTCTCCTGCAATATAGAGAAATTGGATGTGGAAGAGTGTAGCAGGACGCATAGACAGCGGAGACGGGTTGTGAACTCTTGCCGGGTTGAAGTCATGCACGCTGACCAGTGAGCCGAAATCACATCTGCGGTCATACAGCCAGAGCGCAAAATTAATTGGAGACATGGTGACAGGACCCCACGCTGCCACAAGAGGACTCTGGATGCAGTGTGTTGTTAATTCCCCACCTCTCCATCTGTGTCGCCAATTCCCCCAGCCTCCAAAACCAGCGTACGCATGGGTCAGAGCTGCCGTGAAAGACCGCACATTTTCACGTCAAGTTTGTTTTTTATAAATCACAACCTTTGCGTGAAAAGAGGCGTACGCCAGTTTCAGGCCCCATTTTGTGCGTACGCAACGGTTATAAATGAGACCCCTGGTGATGTCATACTTAACAAGAAACTTTGTCCGTGGCGGGGTAGGTTTGTGCACTCAGCGGAGTCCATGTCTTTATATACCACACGTGGTATTAACTTTTTTTTTAGTTTTCCTACCACCTTGATCAGCTGTTAATTAAAGCTATCCATTCAATCTCAGTGTTGACAACTTTCCCCCTAACGCTTTTCTGTGTTAACTACGCCCACCTTAAATGTCCATCCAATCACACAATGTTTCTCGGAGCGTCATGACAAGAAAGTTCTGCTCAGATTATGTGTCGAGAACAAACTGCAAGGTGTCCCCAACTGTCCACGAGAACAAAATAGTGTAATTTTGTTCTCAGAGTAGAGCCGCTATTCCTCTGCATTGAGATGAGCCAGATAAGGTAGCTCGGGCATCTGGTCAGTATGCCACCTGGATGCCTCTGTGGTGAGGTGTTCTGGTCACATCTGACTGGGAGGAGACTCTGGGGAAGACCCAGGAAGCGCTTCTCCCAGCTGGCCTGGAATATCCTCGGATGAGCTGGAAGAAGTGGCTGGTGAGAGGGAACTCTGGGCTTCCCTGCTTGGGCAGCTGTCATCCACAACCAAATCCCGCATAAGCAGCAAGAAAATGGATGGATGGAATATTACATACTGTGAAAAAATTATTTCACTCTCAATGAGTGACAGGGCTGTCTGCAATGTGTTGCCTTTTTCAATTCAATTCAGTTCAATTCAGCTTTATTTGTATAGCACCACTTCACAACAATGTCATCTCAGGGCACTTTAAAGACAAATTAGTTCAAGCCAATTCATAATAAATAACTACCTAGTTAAAGAAAACCAACAGATTGCATCGAATCTTGACTTTGATCCAATCCTCCATCCTGAGCATGCAAGGGGTTACAGCGGAAAGGAAAAACTCTCTTTTTACTATTAAATGAATGGTATACCTCATGAAACATACTTGGAGGTTCAAAGATTAAAAAAACATTAGTGTGTTGCAAGGACATTGTCTCCAGTTAAATTATTACAATGATCTAGTATCTCTGCATTTACTGTTGTTCAAAGGTATATCATTTATACACATGGCAGACAATCTAATGGACAATTTGAATGTAACGAATTAAATTTAAAAATATATTGAGGTTGCTGTTATTAAAAGCCTGTGGAGTTAGTTTTATGTTTAGGATACTAATCGCCTGAGTAGAAACACATGATACATAAATGCTGAGAGCTGGTCAGTATGCAAAGAAAGAAAGAAATGAACCAATTATCACAGAAAAGGGCTTTTTTTTCTTTTAAAACAGTATTGTGTGTTGGTTTGTAAAGATATGCCCTTTTGGCTTACTGTAATGCACTTAACTACTTTTATTGAGGAAATGTCTATAATTAGTCATGTTTCCTTTTATTTTAGCTCCTCATTCCATGTGTCTGGCATCAATTGTGGAGACTGTGAGAAGGACGGCATCTTCCATCAATATGCTCATGAGGCGTCCTCACCTCGCATCTGTGATACTTCAGGTTACTGGACACCAGAGGAAGCAATTGGTAAGTCAAACAACTGATGTATGTGTGTGTTTGTGCAAAAATACATTTGAGTAAAGGATTCATATCCTCATATTCTTTAACACAACAACCAAGTACAGATTTGAATGATAATGCAGTTGCTGCTATTGATATTTAATTACATAAAAAACAGAATATTGACATGAAAACATACGGAGATGGTAAATCTGCCCCCAAACAAGTTAAGTACTTCCTCTGATGCACTTTTCTTTGCTAAATAACTACTGACAGTGAGGAATGTGGTGGTTTCAGGTTAAAGTTCTAATTCTGTGTCTTGTTTCTGTCAAGCAGATCAACTCTTCACACACTAATACACACTCCCACAAGCACACAAAGTCTCTTCCCTGTAAACTTCAGGTGCGTGCAAGGCTAATAGGTCCTGGAAGAGAAAAAAAGAAGAAAATCATTAAATGATAATAACCCTTAGCTGCAGACCTCTCTGTGTCTGTGTTTTTTAGCCAAAGCAAAAACAAATATTATTAGGGTAAGAATTCACTCTGGCTAAAGTTTAGGTTCCCTTCAAACACTGAACCCCTGTCATAAACTAAAAAATGTATCCTTTAGGAATGTACTTTTGAACATTACACTTCATATAACCACATGGTCCTTGTTATTTCAATTATAATATCTAGGGAAGTACTGTTACTTTTGACATGACATATAGAGTGAGAGGAAAGAAACAAGAAAGGAACACAATGAAATCAGTCATAATGAGAAAAGGAAGAAAAGAAACAAAAGAGTTACGCTGGAAAAAAAGTGACTGTACAAACACAACAACACGTTCCTTCTCTTCCATGGAAACTCTACCCAAATATGTGGAAATCCTCTTCTGGAATTTATACTTCGAAAACAAGCGGCAAAGAAGACCACGGGAGGATTACGGCTCCTTCATTCGCTGCAGGATCATAATGATGATAAAGAGTCAATTACAGTCTTGTTCTAAACAGCGGTATGCACATAAGAGGAGACAGCCAGTCTGCTGGCTTCCCTCACTTCCCTTTCACCATGTCCCACTTGCAAAAACTGTGATGTGTGGGTCACTTCATCCACCAACAATATCAACTTGGGGGAAATATAGGGGGAGTTGGGAACAAATTCTCTCACCAAATGTTACTGATATAGACTAGCTTCTTGATTGATGTGATTCAGTTTTTGTTCTTTTTTTGTTTTAAGTCTATGCCCCTGTTGTGAGGGATTAAACTGGTTTATGTTATTTATATAAGCACGTCAGCTCCTTGGTTTATTAATTCACTTGTTCCCATTGGATAATGGAAAATAAATCTCTCCGTTATGCCATAAATAATGGTAATTTGCAGGTAGTTGTTATAATTTATTTTCACTCTCTGTTAAAAGGGACATATGCACTTTTTTACTAAAGCTGACTACCGATTTCCTTTAGTCTTAATGAAATGTGGAAAACACAACATTGACTTTACACACCTTTCCAGAGCTTCCAGTTTAACAGCATGGGGTGATCCAGATGATTTTACTCTGCCCATTTCTTTTGCAGGAATCTAGGATCAGTAGTTCTCAAAAACACTTGAAGTTGGCAGTTTTATTTTCATTTGATCGTTCTTTCATCTGTAGTTTGACTCTGGACTGTTTGCTTTATTCTTTTAGGCATCATATCTTGAGTCACAACTGCCACAGGTTGTTAAAGCGCTGCAACCCACAATGTAACGGTCATCCAGCAGGTTAACACAGCAGTCAGAAATCACATCATAATTCCTCTGTCATTTTAGAGGCTAGAAATATTGTTCATATGCGCTGCTTTTCACTGAAGTCAATAGGTTTATTTTAACAATTGTCAAGTGGTGCACTTAAGGACAAATGGGAAATTTGAGAATTTCAAAGTTTCAGCTGAGAAGTATTAAAGAACCCCAACTATTAGTTGGATTTTCTAGTTGGTATATAAAAGACATTAGACAACGTGCTTTTATTGCATAATAATCACATTTCTTTATAAAGCTATGTAACTGTTGTTGAGAGTTGCAGGTAAATGACAGAGGGCAAAAGTATAGTTTACTCTTGCATCAAAGGTGCAGAAAATGCATCAGGATTTGAACTTAATGTTGGATGAAAATAAAGAAGTGAAGGCTCGATAATTTTACTCTGACTGAAGTGTGATGTAGAAAACCAATGCAAGTCTGAGCAGCTCACTGAATGTTCCAAGGTTATGTCAGACACCAAAATATAAGCTCTGAAGAAAAGGAAAAACTCAAAATATTTCTCTTTTAAGACAATGAATGAAGCTCAGACTTCTAGAAAATCTAGATCCTTATCACTTTGCAGTTGTGTTTTTTTAGTGGCATCTCCTTAGCAACATAAGAAAACGTCTCCATACCTGTCATTATATAAAAGTAATGTTACATTTTGTTAGGCTCCTATAACTATTGTGCTTTTTTTAAGCTTGCTATTTCAAACCAGTGGGAACAGCAATGATTAAAAGGAAATTAATAAATTACTTAATTGAAATATTGTCCCAACTTCGTGGAAATATTGTTATGATTCTGTAGTCACATTGAATTTACAGTTAGATCCTGACAGGGGGAAAAATAAGCATGTGCAGAACCACGCTTGGGGTAGAGGGCTGTCTGTCATGAGATGAAGTAAGAAAAAAAAGATTTTAGCTTTGTTGAACCTTTCAGTTTAGAAGTCTGATTCAACATGCTTCAGTTTAACATGCAAAAAAACATCCCATATGTGCAGAAACACAGATTCATACAAATTTCTATTGCTGTCCTGCTTGACAATAAGACAGACCGTCATGCGTTTGCTTGAAGGATCCAAACACACCTTCGCTCCTTCACTATTAGGTAAAACATTGCTCCACACAATAAAGACAGTCTTATGAGAGGAGCTTAATGTTTGCATGAATGGGAGAAATATATTTCATACTTGACCAATCAATTTTCCATTGTGCCCTTTTTCTATTTTCCTAGCTTTAGGGTTGTAGAATGAATAATATATGTCTGTGTTATATTGTTGACCCAGGGCCGCCTGATGTGGAGCAGTCCTGTGAACCTAGTCTCCAGGCATGGAGTCCTGAGCTGAGTCTCTATGACACTAATGTGACATCGCCATGTCCCGAAACAGAGGGCTGCACCCTCACACTGAGATTCCTACACCCTGTCATTCCTCACGCACTTACGCTCTGGGTCACCTACGTCTCTTCAAGTAAGTGTCAGTTCATAACAAATGTGTTCATCAGTTTCACTGGAATGTTTGCCATGACAGAGGTAGATATTACTGGTTGCAGAAATATTAATGATAGTAAATTTCAGAGCTGCTGGAACCATAAAACAATCAGTGGTGAGGCAATTGAGTTACACTTTCTGCACCAGATAAAAAAGCGTCCTATTGCTCAAGAAATTTAACGCTGCTCATATGTAGACAGGTGCTTGTAGATTTCCTTATGGAGATAAGTCATGTCTGGCCAATCTCATCTGTGAATATTTATGTATCCATTAGCTGGTTGTTTTGCACATAACTATGAATTTGAACTTTTCTTTATCTTTGCTAACCTGAATGATTTCATCTACTCACTGTTTATACTGATACTGAGCCAAGACATACCGAGACATGAAAATGCTGTAGTACAACAGCTGTATAGTTATTCCTCCTTCACTTTCCCTGCCACCAGATATAACTCTGCCACACTAATGAAAAACAAAACTGCAGTTCATGCATAATGTGATACAGGATATATTAAGTTAATAGCAAAGGTTTTTATCTACAACCCAATGAAAAAAGTTGGAACATTATGTTAAATATATTTAAAGAAGGCAATGATTTGCAAATCTCATAAAAACAACATTTTATTCATAGTAGGACATCGAAAGCATATCAAATGGTGAAAGTGAGACATTTTACGGTTTAACGAAAAATATTATCTCATCTTGAAGTTGATAGAAACAACATGTCTCAAAAAAGTTGGGACAGGGGCAAGAAAAGTCTGGAAAATAGGTGGTAAAAAACAGCTGGAAGGACATATTTTCAGCTAATTAGGTTGTATGATTAGTTGTAAAAAGAGCACCTCAGAGAGGTAGAGTCTGAGGTGGCAATCTCCAAAAAATATCTAGTAATTGTGGTGCTATTTTAGAATAATGTTCCTTTATGGAAATGGTGAATATTCCATCAAATACAGCATATCATGCAATCTGAGAATCTATAGACATCCCTATGTGCAAGAGACACGGCTGAAAATCATTATTACTGTATATGCCTATGATTGTTAATAAATATATTTATCCAGCCTTTTTCTACTTGTTCTCAGGCAACCCAGCCATAGCAAACATCGAGCTGATTACTGAGGCGGGGAAAAGCATTAACCTTGGACCACAGCATGTCTACTGTGACATCCCGCTCACTATGCGCCTTGACACCCAGAATGTTGCCATTGCTGCCATAAAACTCTGCACCTTTGATGAGAAAATGGAGATTGATGCAGCAATGTTATCTTCAGGCCCTGGTAGCCTTCTCTGCTCCGGCTGCCAACCTCTGCTGTACCGGGTGCAGCGGCAGCCACCTTTCACCAGTAAATCCCCCTCCCCTCAAACCCAGCAAACATTCACAGACAGGTAAAGGCTAAATGTTGGCAGGTATTTACAAAGTCAAGATGTTCGATTTGTTTCCATTCACTGCAGTTATGCTTACAATGTTACAGCCCTGCAGGGTTTTGTGGTTATGGCGTTTTGCAGAAGGTATAACCAGGGATTTTTCAGATGTTTTGCATATGAGCTCAAACCATTCCAAAATACCCTGGATGCCACTTGATGCTGGCAACTGATAACACAAGGAAAAAATAAAAGATAAAGTCAGCTTAGAATATAAATTCCATAGCATGTAAATATGTGTGTGTGTGTGTGTGTGTGTGTGTGTGTGTGTGTGTGTGTGTCCTCAGCTCTACTTATACATAAACATGCTTATTAAAAGTGTTGCAGTCTGGTTCTGCTTGAAAAGCTCAGAACACAAATGTTTCCAACATGGTGATGTCGAGTGTAGCTGATCCAAATCTCTTTCAACAACCATAAACTAAATCAATAACTTGCTGGAGTTTTGGGGTTACGCTGAATCAGTTTGTGTCCCGTCTTGTATTGCAGGGTGTCCGAATGATTACTGGAATCCAAATGCAAAGCCACAGGCCAGTTTTTTTCTTTTTTATAAACCCAAAAGATGATTAGTACCTGCCAGGATATGACAGCAGCATCACATGACCACAGATCATTTGGGCTGATTTCAAATGTAGTGCGGCCCTTAGTTTCTGAGAAGTTGCCTGTGGACGCTGCTTCAAAAACAGTTTATTTTTCAGGGAACACGTCTCCTATGTTACACAAGCTGTGTCTAAGTGCAAAAAGATGTAAGAACCAGTGGGGATTGAGTTATGTGAGACTGAGGAGGGCAGAGAAGGGTTGATGTGAGAAAAAGAGCGTGTTTGAGAGCAGTGGGCTTGTATAAGAAGGACAAGGTGGGATAGTAGAGAGTAGAGTAGAAAAAAACAAGGCGAGAGGAGGAGAATAACAGCTATTAGAGACATAGAAGTATGCAGACACAAAAGAGAGGTAGATAAGTGGTTTGAGAGTAAAGTTAAAGTGGAGGACTGTGTTGTGCAGTAGGAAGCCAAACTAGTACTGGAGAAGAATTTTTTATATAATATAATATAAAAATGTATTTTATAAAAAAATTTTTTTACTTACCTTTGATTTTAAAATTCAGTGACCGAACCAGAGAATAATTTCTTCTATTCATACAATGAAAAAGGCATAGAAAACCGTCATCCTTGAATGTTAATATATATTTTTGTTAGTTCTTATTTTGTTACCGTTAACAAGTTCCTGATCACATTTTAAATTAAATGTTTGTGGTTGCTCTGAACAGTCTGTGTGAAAGAGTGGTGTTGGCATAAAAAGACACTTTCCCATTAGATTTGTTAGAAGTGTGTCCAAAACTTATTATTGTATACAAATAAGTGAAAAAGAAACCATATCCTTTGTCAGTTTTAAGTTTGTTATGTTTTAGGACATAAAAAAAGGTCCTTACTTGGTCTTAAAGTAAATACGACCTTAGATAAACACATAGCATATTACACTATGCCATTATTATTATTATTACGATTTAAATTATTTTTTAAATTGCAAAAATGCAGAAGCTGCATGTAAAACACTAAATTCACCCTTAATGCTTCTACATGAATTTAGCCAATAGGTGGCAACAGGTGCTTCTGATCAAAAGCACTTAATTAATTGATCAACAGTTGGCAGAGCAGAATTTGGGGCAGTTTGCTGGTCTGCAGCATTCAGGTGTGTGTTAACACAATGCCAAGAAGGAAAGATTATCAGTAATGATCTTAGAGAGACAATTTTTTATTTATTTACTGCGTTATTTGAATGGGACAATGCATATTAATGAATGTACAATGTATTAATGTAAATATTCCCGATTTATCAAGATGCTAATTGTCATCTGCAGCGCATAAATATATAAGAATCATATTATACACAATGTAATAAAATAATAATTACAATGAAACAGTTACAACAAAACAAAGACAGTACTGGTTACATTAAAACCTGCCTTAAAGTGTAGTATTCAGTTATAAGTGTATGTACTGAAAGTGCTTACAAGGCAGTGCCTATTATTAAGTACTGTTGTAGAAATGTATTAAACTTAAACATATAAAAATAAAAAAGAAGAAGAAATTCAGTTATCACAGTGCTGATGATTGCTATTCAGCCATATTTTAAGCTTCCTTGCTGCTATTGTATTTCTGTTAATCAATCTGATCCTGTAATATTCATAGAAACTGCATAGGGACCCTCCAAGAGCTACGTTTTAGGCTCCACAGCCTCTGTTAATGTTACTGACAGTAGAATTAGAAAATAAGTGAATAGATATGGCTTCTTTGCAAGGTATACCAAGGGAAAACCATTCTCCAAGATAAAAACCAGGAGACATCTGGAACAACGTCCTTTGGAGAAATGTGATCAAATAGTGCTTTCTGGCAGTCTCTGAACCCTGGTGCTTTTTGTTTCGTCGTTCCGTGTTTGCAGACGGAAAGAGAGTGAATTCAGTACAAATAAGGTTAATGTTCTGAGGATGAGCAGGGCTTTGAGGTAAGGAGTCGCTCATGCTGGTAGTTTATGTTACGGGAAAGAGACTGGCACAAAGTTTGAATATATGAATGTAAGAAGTGTAAGGTTACATAACTTACATCAGTCCCAAATAACAAACCTGAGCTCCAACTAATGTCTCAGCTCAGTCATCGTGTTTCATGATTATCATGTTATTATTTATCTTCATGTAATGCGAAGCCTCTGAAGCAGAGGGCAAAAGAGATAAGGCCTTGAGGCAGAAAGATGGAGAATGCAGCTCAATACAAATACAACACAGAAAAAACTGAGGAATGGAATTTTTTTCATGTTCTTTATCTACTTCTCTGATCAGTAATTAATACAGGAAAATTTTTTGAGTCTGCAGAAATTGGACTCACATCCCGATAATGTGGTCGTCTTCTGGTTTCACACCAGTAGGATACAGAGGCATGAGATGTGTGCTTGGAAAACAGAGACAAGACTATTTTTATAGACACACCAAAAGCAGAACACTAGCTCTGACAATGCCTGATGTGGGGGCTTTAAGGTCACTGGATGCTGCAAGGTTACAGATAAGAATCACTATGTATTACTTCCACTTTCACATCTGCATCAGAGGTAGTTTGTGTGGGGGCAGCAGAGAATACAATGCCTTATACCTACATGGCAAAAATTAAGCTGAAATTTTTGTAGGAGTATTAGGTCATAATGCACCAATCTGGCATGAATGAGTCACTGGTATTCATCAACAAACCTATAAAGATTATATGATCAGTTCATACCACAAAGCTGTACAAAATTTAGCTCCTTTGAGGATCACAGCAGATGTTTAGGTTATAACGTCAGTATGCCCCCCTATTCACCCCCCCCAAAAACGTTTTTAAAAAGTATAACTGAGCTCATACTAAACTATTTCTCCTTTCCGTTCTCATCTTCTTCAGCTCTGTTCAGCATGGCATCAGCTACCAGTATACAATCCAGGTGGAAGCCAATGGTCTCCTCAGCGATCCCTCATCGCCTCTGCTGTACAAGCACGGGCAATCCTACTGTGGAGATGGTCTCATACAGGGGTCTGTGCAGTTTGGTCACTGGTTGCAAATTTACTTGGAGAAACGCCCTGGAATGAGTGTGATCATAACTGCGATCTTATCTTTGCAGGACAGAGGAATGTGATGATGGTAATCTGTTGGATAGTGATGGCTGTTCTAAGAAATGCTACAAGGAAAAAGGCTTTAACTGTAATGGTGAGTATCACACAGTTCATGCACACTTTCAAGCTAAAAGAAACAACAGACTGTATTGGTTCTTTTAAAACCATTGCAACACTTTTGTATCAAACCGCTAATAATTGCCCCCTGTCTTAAATGAAAACATGAGTACCTTATAAACATCGAGTGTAAAAGAGCAGTCACTAAACAGCCAGAAATCTCTCATTTGTGCACGCAGCAGCAGTAAAAAAAAAAAAAAAAAAATCATGCCAATCAAAATGGATTTACAAGACATAAAAGCTTCTGGCTTGAGTGGATTCCACAGCCCATTAATGTAACATCACAGCAACATAAGAGAAAACAGATGAGCGGCAGAGTAAAAAAAAAAAAAGTACGTTTTTGTTTTGTTAAGTCACAAGTCTTTTTTGGAAAAACAGTTTGACATCAGGCTGGCTAAGAAACCCCAGAAAAACACTTTTTAGCTGTAAACAACATGGCTCAGTGTCAAAACATATGTCAGGTGTGTTTCTTTATTAGTTTTGGCCCTTTGTTAAATTTTCTCTAATGACTTGGAAAAATTAATAAATTAATTTTGCTGCTTTTTTTTTCAAATAAATCAACTCAGAGTAGTTGTGTTTGAACAATTTCCAGTTTAATTTTTATTTGATATCCTTTATCTAAAGTAAGTTATTTGATTTTATCATCAGCACCTGCAACATTTGGCCAGCTCTCCTCAGTCAGAGACCGTAACCCGTGGAAATCCTGTTTTTCTGTCATTTGTTCTTCTCTGGCCCCACAGTTAAACGTTAGAGGCCACTTTGTTGTTCGGACTGCCAAAACGTGCAGGGGTGGTGTGGTATTTCATTATTTTGCATCCTTTCTTGCCAATCTATTTCTTTACTAATAAGAAACTGAAAATTAAATTTGTGCTTTGGGATTTTGAGCAGGTTTACTTTTGGTCAACAAGAATCCAAGATTTTTTTTTTTTTAAGAAAAATGATTTATGGTAAAATAAGCTATCTTAAGAACTAGCTAAACTGCAGGAAAGTGAATCTGACTGTCAGAAATAAACAACTGTCCTTATTTAAAAATTACAGTCATATGAAAAAGAAAGTACACTCACTTTAATTGTAATTTTTTTTCTACAGCATAATAAAGAAGCATCTAATTTTTACAAGGTCTTCAAATTAATTAAATCCAACCTTAGGTGAATACATCACATGACTTCCTGTTAATATTAACCTTAACAAAAAATGGGCCAAAATGTAAAATCACTCTGTTGTAAACTTCATATACTCTATGATTAGACAGTATGTAGAATTACCAGCAGCTTGAACTTATAATAATCATTTTCTGTTAGATGTTGGAAATCTTTTAATTTATTGTAGAAGAATTTTGATCTGCTCTTCCTTCCAACTTTTCTTCTAGTCATTGAGATTTTCAGCTTTACAAAGGTGGGATTGTTGTCCTTTTTCACAACAATTTTAAGTCTTGTGGCTGCAAAACAAGCCCAAATCATCACCCCTCCACCTCTGTGCTTAACAGTTGGTATGATGTGTTTCTGCTGACTTGCTGCGTCTGGTTGGTTTTCTTGAAACTTGGTGCAGATTAATCTAATCTCTCTAAAGAACATTCTCTTGAAGTCTTGTGGTTGGCTCAGATGCAGCTTTGCAAACCTGATATTTTGCAATAATTTCTTAGGGAGAAGAATCTTACCACTGGTAGCCCCTCCAAATAAGCCAAATGTGTTCATTCTATTTCTAAATGTATGGTCATGTACATTAAATTTTAACATGATAAGCGAAATGTGTAGTTTGAGATGTAGCTCCTGGAGTTTTTGCAGTTTGTCTGAGCATTACACGGTGTGACCTTGGAACGAACTTGCTAGAATGTCCACTTCTGGGAAGGTTGGCAATGTTCTTGAATACTGAATATTTATCAGTGAAAACTGACAGACCCCAAATTCTTTGGAAATGGCATTATAACCTTCCTAGATTGATGTGCAGCAGGAACTGTTTCTTGAAGATCACTGCTGCCGTTGGCACACCTGATTGTTTCAGAAGAGCAACCGCTAAATCTTCTACTTTTATAGAGGTGCTCACACTGAGCATGATCAATTAATCAAAGGATGGGGTTTGTTTTCCACACACTCTGCATTTTGGCTTAGTTTTTGTTAAATAAATAATAACACAGTGTAATATTTCATGTGCTGCTGCTTCCTAGGTTTTATTTAAAGAGGCCCAGATGATTTTATGTCTCTTTTTTTAAAATCTCCTGATATGTAAAACCTTAGAACCAACAGGGGATGTACTTCCTTTCTCACATGACTGTATATACAGAATGACTGTCATTTAAAGACCATCCTTGTAAACCCCGGGTCAGTTGGTTGAAAAGCAGTAAAATGTACCAAAAATATGGAGCATAACATGACAAAAGACAAACAAGGATGCCACAGAGAGCGCCTCCATCATTTATGATTCCACCACAGGACAACAATGCTTTGTGTCTCCACCACAGCCTGAAGCATGCAGACACACCACAACAGAAGCCTTACAACAAGAAGGGAGTTTACCCAAAAAAATATGGACAGTCCCAAAATATTCTCTCATGCAGAAAAAACACTGATCAGCCACAACATTAAAACCACTGACATGTGAAGTGGATGACACTGAAGTCATCTCTTCTGCATTCCTTTTTGTCTTCCCTTCTCATTGGAAGATTCCAGATGAGATCAGGCCTTAACCTAAATGACACAGATGATCAGCTTTACTGTTATGGCATGTTTTTTCTCAACATCCTTAAAAGTCATGCTCCGTATTACCGAAAGCATGCTCAAACACTCCTCCTTTGCCAGAAGCTTTATGTCATAAATATTCCCTAATAATGCTAAGAAAGTGTGACAGGTCAGATGAGATGAAACAGTGTGCTGCTTTCTTTTCAGGCCATGTATTGTTTCCACTGGCAGCTGGAGGGCAGTTATTCATGTGTGCAGTAAAGACTTGTGTTACGAGAGCTTGTTACAGGGCAAAACTTCCATCATCCAGTTAATTTATTTGTCAGAGGGAAACAAGCCCCCCCTCCTCCTCCTCCTCCTCCTTTCGACTCCCACCAGGCCTTGCCATGCCGTGACTGAAGCTATTACATCTCTTGTTTTACAATAAAACACATCATGACTAGGAAGGAAAACAATTTGGCAAAAATAGGTTTTTACAAATTGCAACACTTAAAACCAATTATTCAGTTTTACTTCTTAGTCATAGAACGATTATTTGTTTGGGTTTTCAAGCAACATTTGCTTGACTCATTTAACTCTTACAACCCCGGAACTTGTTTTGTTATCTTTTTATAATTTACTAACAGCACCGAATACGTCTGCCTAACACACACTTGATGGACAAAAAGCATTTTTATTTAGGGTTGTTATTCAGTGTTGATCTCACTTTTTTATTATTTTTATAGGTTTTACAGATTATAATTTAATTTTTAGTTGCCTAATTAGATAAAGATTAAATTGCAGATTGTGGTTACAGCATGGAGATCTGAAATAGAAAACAGGTGTTTAAGATTTTTTTTTATCAGTTCCTTGTTTGTGGAGCTTGATAGATACAAGACTGTGTTAAAAATGACTTAATCATTTTCACAGGTGTTGTCAAAGCAGGGGTGGAGTGTTTTCTGAGTTCATTCAGTGTAGTCCTGCCAAATGAACTCAGGAAGATGGTATGGCATTGAGTTGTCTAGGCCTTACCTGCTTTATTGAAACATATTTCCGTTGACTAATTGAAGCCATTTGTGCAGCACTTGACTGTCGGTTTGTCTGTCTGGACTAAAGTGTATGATGTTAACCGTCTTTTTTATGAAGAACTGCTGCATCAGAAGCTGTTTATCAGTTCACGCTCCCCACTCTTTTTGCTGCGGTACACTGCTGTTGAACATCATGCTTCCCTCTGTTGCACATGTGGTAATTGCTCATCGCCTTCTATCGTACAAGAGACATCTAAACTTTCCCTTTTGTTTAACTCCCTACAGCATGTCAGCTTGTTCCTGGACACTCAAGAGTCAGATTGAAAACGTCTATCTTAGTTGTTTGAATGAACAAACTAAAAACTGATCTGAACTTTTTAGAGAACTTTCAAACACTTTAGTTATTTTCAACTTTATTCTCCAGTGATGAAGACCTTTCTAGGACGTGGCTGGAAAGAAATGTTAGTGGCCTTCCAACATAGGTTGAGTCAAGTTAACTGGACTGCGTTTAGTTATTTGAACTCCTTTCTCTCTCATCCAGAAGGGCTTCTTCAGCTCTGATAGATATGCTGGGAGATTTTACTTAAGTAGCCTGTGAAACTTCTGATGTTTTGCAGTCTACGACCACCTTTGAGAGTTGTAACTCACCTGAGGTCTTGTCAAAGTCACCATTGTCCACTAGAGACTAAGTGTAGATAGGTGAAGATACTATTGTAAGTGGGGGAGAGATGATGTCTCAGTCCTCTTCTCTGTCCAAGATTTTAATTGAAAAGGAAGTACTTGTCTGTGTGGGTGGGTTTCAATCCTCCATTACATCATCCATGCAGTCCAGGAAAGGCAAGCTGTTCTACTTATGTGAATTCGATGTGCTTGTTCACCAGTTTGTTGTGACTGGTGAAAGTCTTCTTTGGCCCATGTGCCATCCATATTGCTAAACCATTGGCTTGGTCTACTTCCTTTTTAAGAAACTAAACCCAAGCTAGTTGAAATTACTCAACCTACATTGGATACCATGACCTGAATGAATAAGAACCTTCACATACAAACACAGGCTAGTTATGACTAGTTCAGTTCTCTTATGATTAGTAGAATTAGTAAGTTGAGGAAAAATCTTAATTCTAAATATAGTAGGAGACACAGTAATAAAAAGCAGTGTTTTTGTTTTCTGTGAGACTTGGAACACGGTTTGATCATTGCTTTGACAGTTCTTTGTAACACATAATATTGCTGTATTAACTTGGTGACCTAGCAAGGCTCCGCTGAGGCTTCTTTTACATTTCAGCTTATTAATATCACAAAATTATTGAAATTTTTTTATAAGTAATTGAAGTCAAAGATCATTTCTTACAAGAATTTACAGTCTGTTGACAGTACAGGGAGTCAGATTTGGTTGAGCTGACGTGGCGAACATTATTAGTTGCCAAAGAAAATACAAAATAGATTTGCTCAGATTTAGTTCACTGACAAATGAAATTGGATGATAGTCTAACAGTGGGGGATGAGTGTATACCTTGCCAGATTAAGAAACTAGGCTTTATATTCTTTCATAAATCTTCTTCTGTCATTCCTGTCCTTGTCTTCTAAGGTGAACCTAGTCAGTGTTATGTTTTCGATGGCGACGGTGTGTGTGAGGACTTTGAGCGGAGCTCCAGTGTTCGAGACTGTGGTTTTTTCACACCTTTGGGGTATACAGATCAGTGGGCAGCCAGTGCCACTGCTTCTCACCAGGACCCCAACCACTGCCCTGCCCATGCTGCCATAGGGGAGCCATCACTTACCAAGGTATGACAACAGGCAATGAGGCTTGTATTACACTAATTTGTCCACAAAAAGAAGTGTTGAGTGTTATTTTCCAGGTCAGAGTGCAGAAAACAAAGAATCCATCACCATAAAATCATCTCACTGTTTATCTGCCATTACCCACCTTTACAGGTGTATGGGTCCCATAAGTTGTGGTGCAACAGGTGGTACAATTGTTTTCCCACTAATAGCAAGCTTTGCAGTTAAGTTCCATTCAGACCTCTTCATGTGTTTTAAATGTCATTGGACAAGACACTAGGCCCTCGGTTGCTCCCAACATCAACGCCTTGTGTGGCTCATACTTTGCACAGTATGAATGAAAAATACATTGTTTGGGGTTTTGTGAATGTAGCATAAGGCCCCAAAACAAGGTATTTAAGATGAGGTATTCAGCCTACCTTAGGTACTTGTCAATAACAGGAAACCCCAGCCCTATCACATACAAAGTTTGATTGCCTATTTTAATTTAAATGAGACCAACTTTTAAAAAAATAAACCTAATTTTAAACATTTTAAAGACTATTGATTAAGAAACAGGAAATAAATTAGGTAAAATGTTGTTTTCTAGTTGACCACAACTTCCCATCTGATTGCACACAGATGTGTCCCCCCCTGCTGTCGATTTAAGAGGATGCATTGTAAAGCAATTTTTTTATTAATTTTTTTTTGTACTTAACAAACCTGGAGGCTTCATCGGAAGGAAGCTAGAAACAACACCGGGTAGGAGATGGTGTGTCTAAATAGAGCAGGATATTGCTGAAAGCTTTATTGCTGCGTTCACACTTTGATTTGACGGCTACCTTAAATAAACAAAGTTAAATAGATAGTATGAACCTTGAAATATTGAACTTTTTTCACAGATTATTGTTTGTTTGGTGACGTTTGCTGTTTACAGAAATTCTGTGCATGACTTTAGTATTAACTGGTTTGTACGAGCTGCTGCACCAATAACTACTTCTGACAAAAAAAAGGAAAAAAAAAAATTGATGGCACACATAGTCCATTGCAGAAAAAACCAAAAACTTTAAAGACCCTTGTAGAAAATTGTACTCAGATAAAAAAAAAAAAAGCCTTACAGTCTACTGACAAATTTGGAAATTTAATTTTGGAAATGTTTAGATTGTTTAAATGAAAAATGTAAAAAAAAAATCCTGCAGACTGAACAGTCAGCGAGTCCTCTGTTCATCAATTCGGGAATATGCAGGCTAGTTCCAGGGAAGAAGTGACAAAATAACAGAAAAAAATAGAGTAAATCGGTTAATAAAACAAAACTATGGTTACTAGAGCTCCGCAGTGCTGGTGTCTGGGAATGACATTGTTATATTTTGAGTCAAATATAGAATTAATTTAGAAAAATGCGGACAGTTGCTGATAATATCCTGAAACTTTAGTTTCTTTTGTTTCTTTTCTTTGTTTTTTATGACGTCTTCATTTTATTCACAAATTCTTATGAAATTTCATGAATTTTTCTTATTTCTTTTATTGGACTTTATGCTAAAGCCCCGATTGTTGGATGACATTATTAGTCAAAATAAAAAGTCACTTCAAATAACCCTTTCATATAACCCAAACACTTTGAGGATAAATATAAATATCCATCTGGGATGATGCAGCTGTAGCTCTACTTCTTTATCAAATCATAGAACATTATGTTAACATTATCTGTGCAAAGGCTAAAGACCCATTAATGCTTGACACAGAAGACGGAGATGCAGAAGACGGACAGTTTTATCATACTTCGCCGCCCTCATACTTCTATGCATCTTTTACATTTTTACGGGTAATAAGTCAGTTCATCCACAAGTGGGCTGTACCAAGTTCAGAGTTTACTTGACCCCATTTGGCACTGCAATAAACTTGTTTCCACTCTCCCAACACACCCTAAACATTCGCATATAGTCTTTGTTCAAAAGCCCCCCGATTTCCGGTGGTATTTCTTCATCTTCTGTGTCAAGTGACGGATAGCTAAGCTCCCTGAAAACTGACCAAATTTCGTGCGTAACCGACGCAGAAACTGTCCGTCAGTCTGCGGATCCGTCTTCTGCGTCGAACATAAATGGGCCTTAACTTCGGTAATGTGGAGCAGGACAAAATTAGAGACATTCTAGGCGAGGTCTCCAAAATGGTTATTTTGGCACAGTTAAGCACCATCTGATCTCAAAGTCCCCCAGTTAATTATTTCCTCCGTCAAGGCGGAGGTCATGTATTCGGCAGTGTTGGTTTGTCTGTCTGTCTTTCCGTCTGTTAGCAACATAACTCAAAAGGTTATGGCCGGATTTTGATAAAATTTTCAGGAAATCTCAGAAATTGAATAAGTAATAAGTGATTAGATTTGGGGGGTCATCCAAATCATCGCCTGGATCCCGGAATTTTTTTAAAGGATTCTTTACTATGTGGAGATAGAGATAACTTTGTCATTAAGGCTTCTAACTCAAAGGTAATGCCCACAATCATTGGAGAAAAAAAAAATATATACATATTACAATGGCTCAGCAAAGGTCTACAGTCTCAGAGTGCTTCTAGTTTAGAAATGCTGTCAATATAGCCCCACCCCACTATTAACAACCTTCCCAGCAGTTAGCAGAGTTTGCATCACAGCTGAGCAGCAACTGATGAGGAAGTGGAACATTTTGCTTGCTCTGTCAAAGACAGCACAGCATCTTTATACACAGCGCAGCTCTCCTTGTTCCTTTTGCAACTTTTCTACAAAATACATCAATCATTTTCCTCCTATTGCAAATTAAATGTCTGCGGCCTCACGGAGCCTCTGAAGTCCATCGTTACTTTAAAGCCAAATTCTGTCATAGCTTTACTCATGAATTCACATCAGCTTTGCTCTTCTGCATACAAGGTCACTTTTGAAATAAAACCCAAGAAAAAGAGGTGCAGAGTTAGGTCTGAACAAAAAAAAAGTTCTTTATATGTCTCATACATAGAAAGCTGAACAAAAAAAAAAAAGTTTTTTAAGGTTGTACATGCACAGTTGCTGCCAAGCTAAAGACTAATTTGGACCGAATCCATGCTAGCAAGTGTCCCTGACTGTGTTGCTATGCGTAGGGTGCATTCACTGACCCAAACATCTGTCTGTGCATTTCACTTGGTGTGTCCCTGTATTTCAGTAATTTCATTCTTTTCTCGTCTCTTGTGTGAAGCTTTGTAGGTATCAGCACTTGGAGGTGAACGATGGAGCGCTTACTGATGCCTGGTTTCCATGCACGGCCCAGTTTGACACAAATAATGGACTGGAACATTCATTTTGGCTAAAGGTATGATATATATGTGTATGTGTGTGTGTGTGTGTGTGTGTGTGTGTTTGCACGCATATTGTGTCTGTCTTTTCCTCCACTGAATGACTGTGGGTGGCTCCTCTGTCTTTAACAACTTCCAGGACTTTCCAGTTTTTCTTTAGAAAGGGTTGAAGGGCCTCCCATCAGACTGCTGGCTCAAAGCTACACACACACACACACACACACACACACACACACACACACACACAACCACACACATACACATTCCTAACTTTCTAACAATTACATGATTCATACAATGCAATGGCAACTATAATGACTTATTTTCCAGGTCAGTGGTAAATTGTGAGATGTAATGATCTGTGGATGATTACAAACCATGATAACACTCTACTTATTCTTTATTTACTTTTTAAGTCCTTAATTTTTACCTGGGGGTCACTAATCATCTGAATCTTTAAATAGCAGTCACTGCCAGTGTATTTATAGTAGAAGACTAAGTGTTATATAAATAACCAATTATTCATAATTACACACTTAAAAGGCTTGTATTTTGTTGAAATACTGGCATCTAAAGGAATAATAATAGACACAAATGCAATCTTAAAAAGATCTCTTTTATCAAAAGCAATTCATAATTCATAATTATATTGGCTTTGTAAAATGCAGAGCAACAGTAAATGAATTACATACAATGACTTTAAAATTTTATAAATGAGCCACAAAAATATACACTATTAAGCAATTGTTTTTTTATATAATTAAAAAGACATTTTTAAAAATGATGAAAGTTGCGTTTTTGATGATTGAGGCTGACTGAGTCACCTGCTCAGTCATCTTGCTTATCTTTGCAGCTCCACCACTAGCCAGCAATGCCTGACATAGACATCCTGATTCATGCACAGAGATGGGCTTGGATCAGACTTTCCTCTCCAGACCTGCATCTGCTTCTCATATTTTGTATTTTACCTAATATTTAATCTTTCCACAGCTCCCACAATTAATTCTGTGGATCCAGGCTAAGTGTAGGCCAGCTGTCGGTTTGACTGATGGCTTTAAAACCTTGTCTGTCATCCTCTGGATTAAAGGGTCCTTTTCAGTTATAATCTTGCCTCGTTCCTTCCTTGCACATGCTCGTTTGTTTTTTTTTTTGTTTTTTTCCATGTCTCATCATTTCCACTTCTCTGCAGAATGACTCATCTTTTCATCCTGGGCTCTCTTTATCAGACACATCCCTGCAGCTTCTCTGGAAATCTCCCTGAAGACTCTCACAATGTCTGAAAAGACTTCATCATAACATTCATATCTGCCAGAGCTCTCTAAAATATCTTTTTGCTTTAGGAGTTGTGTCTCTTGGAGCCCTCCCCTGTGCTTTATATATAGTCTGAAAAGCCCTTCTCAGACATCCATTCATAATCATCTCTGCTGTATTGAAGGCAGCTGTCTAATTTAACCTTTGTTTGTGTGTGGAAGTCCTTTCTCCTCCTTTTAACACTTCTTTCAAGTGAGTCATTTTATCCTTTGAGAATGAAACACACAGTCTGTCGGCTTGGCAAGTGGCTTAGAACTTAGTAGTTCCCTTAGAGAGAAGTTGACTGAAGCCAGTTTAAATCCGCCACGCTGTGTTTTAGTTGTACTTTTTCACCTTTACTTAACTGTATAATTATAGTTGTTATAAATAGACATATTTTTATTTTAATAAGTAGACCCAGTGCCTCATGTATAAATCGGATGAGCTCGCTGTAGAAATATTGATTATTGCTTCAGCTTTTTGTACTTTCTAACTGTAACTATTATTATATGATGACGCAGGTGGGATTTGTCCATCCAGGAGTGGCGGCCTCTGTGATGGTGTATTTGGCCTCGGATGGTTCATGGTCTGGGGAACAGTGTCGCAGGACAGTCACTGTCCTCCTCTCTGATGCTAATGGCAAGAACCACTCACTAGGTGTGTTTACATGTTTTGATTCAGACTCCGCATATTTATATTTGAGCTGTTTTAAAGTCCATGTGAATCACATCCAGTGTTTGTGGTCCATCTTAAACCCTTCCATCCACCCAGGCACACATGACCTCTCATGCCACAGAAACCCGTTGGTGGTGAACGTGACCCATGACCTCTCTCAGCCCTTCTTCCTCACTTGCTCCGTTATTCTCCTCTTCTCCTCGCCCTCTGTGGCAGTCAGAGGGGTGGCTCTGAGGACCTCCTGCCACTTCAGCACCTTCGCCCTGACCGGGTGCGCATCAGAGGGTGGGCTCTCCCACAACTACCTACTTAACACACACACACACACACAGAACTGTGTCATGCATAACTTAGAAAAGGAATCGAAGGCAAAACTCTAAAACTGCACATTATTACAAACCCCTTAATGTTGTCATTTATGTGAAAGAAAACATGAATAATTGGGACTCCTGGTGTCAATACTTGGAAATATGTTGATGCTGAACACTTCCAAAAGTTCAGTACTGATAGTACATATGTCTTGACAAGCAATATTATTTTTACCTTTAATACAGATCAGCTTTAAAAATGACACACGAAAAACCACAGTTCCAGAATTGTTGATCAGTTTAGGCAGCTGTTTTTATTTTTTCTTTCTCTAGCCGCCTCTTATTCCTCTACTTTTCTCTTTTTTTTCTCCCTCCACATCTATAATAGCTGTTTGCGGCAGCCGTGTCAGATGGACAGCTGCAGTCCTCTGCAGATAGATCATGCTTCTGTCGGGTAAGCTCTTCGGCATGAAACAATGAGCCTTTACAGAGTTGAAACAGGAAAAAAAGAGCTATCTATATATCAGTATGTCTCTGTAGGTGCACAGGAGGAGAGGAGGCCTCTCGCTGCTCTGTTCAGTGTAACCGTGGTTACAGTATAACTGTCCTCAGTGGCAGGGGGACCCCACCACACCAGGTAGACTTTTATGATGAGCTACATTTGTAAAATACCACCAACTTAAAGCTATTAACTTCTTTTTTTATTCACGCAGATACCAGAAAGTATCAAACATTCACAGATGTGGGATTTGCAGTTTTGTGGTGCAGTCTTAGTTTAGTGTTATTGTTTGTGGGGCCTTCTTTATTTTGTCATGCCTTCCCCCATTTTACTATGACTAAACGGCTCCGAGGGTCTCCTCCTTTAAATTTGTAGTCTGTTCCATTTACTGTGGCAAAATCACACTTTTTCTTGTCTTGTTGTTTTTTTTTTTCCACCTCCAGAGAGCGACAGAATTGGAGTGTTTTCATGGTTCATGGGACCGTAAGGTGAGCTGTCAGCCTGTGGACTGTGGCCTTCCTGATGCGTCTCACATCTATCACGCTATATTCAGCTGCCCCCTGGGGACCACCTTCAGCAAACACTGTTCCTTCACCTGTGGATCACCGGCCATATTGCAGGGTAAGTCACAGATTAAGCTAATATATTCCGTTATAGTGAACTCTAAGAATGATTACTTATAGCAACACTAAGCTGAATAAACTTTCAGAAAACACTTTCATGCACCTCACTGTTATCAAAGAGCTGCATTTCTCTGACCAACAGAAAAAAGACTTGAGCTATAAAGTCATGTAGTACTTGTTGTGAAGACATTAGAGTTTGTGCAGCCTCAGCTCTGTCGGTCAGGCACAGTCTGGATTACTGCGGGGGGAAACAAAAGCTATGGGCCACATCTGCTACAGATGCACACTGTAGCAGATTTTGATGGGAACAATGAGCACAAATTGTTAGATAATACTGTAACATCAGTTCTCTTTACAGTAATATCTGTAGCAGTACCCTGAACTAGCTGCGTGTTATGAATTTAAATGCAAAACATAAAAAGTTTGATTCCCTCAAAAATGTACATTTTCAATGTAGAAACACTGAACACAAGAAATATTTTGAAGTTGACATGACTAGAAGTTACTGTTAAGAGAGATATATTATCCTTTGTATTAAAAATTTTTCATTTTGGAAACTTTTTGAACTTGCTGAAGATGCCAAATGGAATACTGAACGATTTTGGAAGCTACACACACACACACACACACACACACACACACACATATATATATATATATATATATATATATATTTACAAAGGAATTCAAACCAAAAACAAATTTTTTTAAACTGTTTGAAATGTTTAAGATTAATCCTAACAGAAATATCTGTGAGTAAATTACTTTCCCCTGCACATGCTCAAACAAACGTACCCATCTTCCCTCCACCACTTGCATCAGAACCATCCTGAACAAATATTGCCTGCTGCACACATAATTTTCACAAAATACTCTGTACTCACCGGTGCAGCTGTAACACATTTTGATAATAACAACACCAACACAAGTTTTAAATAGCATATAAAAGAATAATTAGGTTTTATAAGAACCTGTAAACATTGTAAAAAATTTGGAGTGTTATGATTCTTCATGTAAAAGTCATGCTTCATGTGGGGCCATACAGGCATGAAAACTATTAGCTCCAGGCAAAGTTGAAGGTTGATTCTCCTCATAATTGTACAAGAAAAAGCCATAAAGCAAAACCAGATTGTTTGTTGGGACATAAATCTACCTATACGCCTTCAATGTACTTTTTTAGTTTTATCGTATAGCTGAAAATTGCTGAACACAAATGTAGCCGTAAGCTTTGAAACTTTTGGGAAAAATGTTATTGTGTGGTTACAAAGTTGATTAAAGGAAGACTACAAAAGTTACCGTTCTTAAAACTATATGCTTCTGACTCTTTTTGATGGAGATGTATTATGAACATTCCCGGAGCCATCATTGCCCTGCAGCATCCCTGGGTTGAAAAGCTGCTCTTCATGACTTTTTCTTATAGCCCAGAGCATCACATGACAGCTGCATTTTGCTTTACAGGCAAATGAAAATCAACCTAGACAAGATGCAATATGGAAGCTAAATTAGCCTTAGTTAGGAGACATTAAAGTGCAAAACAATCAGCCAAAGTTCAGCAGTGCCACTTTAAGTTACTGATTTGTGGCTACACTTTTAATCTGCTACGCTAACATGCATATTATAATATTTTTCTGTGTTGGGCTGATGAGGTAAATTGTGTGAATCTCCAAGAGACTGTGTGACTCAGGGCTAGACATATACTGCGTAAGTTTGGATCCAAGGATGCAAGGATTTAACAAACATCTTTCTTTTTCGCATGGATTTTTATTAATCCACGTACACCCATGTAGTCTCCCAGATCCATCCAGCTCTAGCATGATGACATCAACAACTTCCCTATTGCCCAAATCATTTGCGTTTTAAAATGTGTATTTTCAGCAGATGAATTACTAACTAATGATTATGAGATTAAATGCTCATAATTACTGTATATCATTACAATTAATCTAGATTATAATAAAATAAAATTCAATATAAATATTTCCATGCCTCATGCATGTTATAGAAGAACATAACCTTGCCTAACAATAACAAATTCCTAATTTGAGAATACAGTTTAGATATCCTGTTTCCATGCGTGCTAACTCATGGCCACAACTCCTTTATCTTGTTCCAACACATTAGTAACACATGAGCAGTAAAGGTGCTCCATAACTTTGTGCTGTTAGGAGACTGTGGTTGTTAAAATAACAAAAAAAAGGTGGTTTTTGCTTATGAGTTCATTTCACACACTCAAACTTAAACTGCATTAAAAAGCATTTCACTGTGTCCAACAGACTGCGTGTAGGATTTCAGTTACCGAAACTTTTGGGTTTAGTTTTCTGTGGAAGATTTATCTTGTGTTGTTTCTTCCGTCTGTTTAGATCACTGATAACAATCTCAGACATGTTTGATTGTTAATTTCTTGGGTGAACTTAATTAAAGGGGAGCTACTTCAGGAGGTTGTGTAACATAATTAAGCAAGTCACAGTTACCATGCAGTAAGGGGAGAAAAGAGGATCTTTTTACAGATGAAAAACCTGAAATAGTGCAATGCCTTGTGAAAGAAGTGAAAACTTAAGCAAGATGATTATAATGTTTGTGTGTATTTTTAGAGAGCAGATACAGATAAGGGCATATCGAGGAAAGTCTCTGTCAGGCAAATGCACTGTATTAAAAGCCAAGCTGTTAAAAAGCCACTGATGAGCAGCAAGCAGGTATCTGAAGCATCTGGTGTCTATAAAACGTCTCCATGCAGGATACTCCACAGGCTGCAGTTGTGCATAAAGATGTATTTTGGCCATCCATAACCCATGCTTACAAAAAGGAATGGTTGAAGTGAACTCAGAAATACATGGAAGACAAATCAATTCAATTCAATTTATTATATCAAATCAAATCAAACTTTATTTATAAAGCACCTTTCATGCCACAGGCAAATACAAATACATGATTAAAAACATTTATGCATATTAAAAACAAAACAAAGTGGAAATAATAATAGAAACGCTCACCAAAATATTTCCCACAGCACGCACACAAACGCACACACATACACACCAAGCAGCCCCCCCTCTCCATTCTATACAAACATGATTCTTTTATTTCTGTCTCGAACTGAATGTTATTATAAAATACTAAAAGTGATAAGCATCTGGCCTGATGCTGCTGTGAGGAAACAATATCGGTGTCATGGGGATCTATCAACACCAGGGGCCAGTCCACCCATGTCCAACAGTGGCAACCACCCCCATCAGGACAGACTGGGGCCCACACCACAGCCAAAAGGCTGCAGTGCAGGGCCCCAGCCACCCCGATGGGTGCAATCACCGCGGCAGCAGCCTCGAGACAGAGCAGGCAAAACCCCCGGCGTGGAGGATCCCCACGAGGAAAACACTGGAGTTACAATTAAAATTAAACAACCTTAAGAAAGAATTAGAACAGCTAAGAATGAATGAATAAATAAGTAAATGAATAAATAAATAAGAAGTAGTACAGTTGAGTAAAATGAAAATAAAATAACGTGAAATAAAATTATGTAAAATAAATTAAGATCAAATAAAATTTAGTTAAAAGCCAAGCTGAAAAGGTAGGTCTTAAGCCTCTTTTTAAAAACATCGACGTTCTCTGCAGCCCTGAGGCCCTCCGGCAGACTGTTCTACAGACGAGGGCCATAACAATGAAAAGAAGCCTTGCCGTATGTCTTGGTCCTCACCCTTGGGACAACTAAAAGGCCAGTACCAGAGGACCTCAGGGTCCGCGAGGGTTCATGACTTAAAAGAAGGTCCGATAATTAAGATGGCCCAAGACCATTAACAGATTTATAAACTACTAAAAGAACCTTAAAATCAATCCTGAAACGCATGGGGAGCCAATGCAGCGATTTTAAAACTGGTGTGATGTCCCATGCTACACTGGATTGTCCAGATAGATGGAGGTTCTTGATGGTTGGTAGATAGCCACCATGTCCCAACAAGGCTGCAACGTCAACAGGCTGTTGCACAAAGTGATGTTTTGGGCTGGAATAACATGGAGTGAAATGGCAGGTCCCTTTAGGGTGCCTGATGGTGTCAAAATGATATAATATATGGGCAGTTTCTAACTGACCATTTTCTATCATCTGCAAAATGTACTACTGAATTATTGGTTGCTATGAGTATAAAGGAAGCAAAGGCTCATGGTGTGGCCACCATAATCCCCTGTACCTGTGGAGCATCCTTAAAAGGAATATCCACGAGAGTGGAGGGCAGTATATCTCCAAGCAGTACGTTTGGGAGGTAATTCTTATAACCTAATATTAGATCAAGGTTGAAACTATCAATGGACTTCCAAGTTCAATGTCTGAGAGAGTTGTTCAGGTGATATCAAAGTAGGGCTCCTATGTTAACGTGGAACTGGATCTGTGAAAATATTTCTTTGATCTGCTTTTTAAAAAATAATCTCTTATGTAATGCCAGAATATGAGAGGTGAACCTTTTTAAGTTCTTACTTTACTGTTTTGAATCTATAAACCTGAGTATTTTATAATCTAGAGCAAACTCTGACAATTTAAAAATCAGATTCACTGTCATTCGCATTGATTACCCCAGGCAAACGAATAAAACAAAACAAAAAACAACAGAGAACAACAGCTTGATAATTTGGACTTGGCGATGTGACATATGATTAAAGACAGATGAAAACAGTAAGGGCCTTGTGAGTCATCTAACAATTTTATTTACAAGTGAAGTAAAATTTTGACCGCTTTATGCAAATAACATGGCTGAAGTTACTTCTCCTAATTTCCAGATCTTGTCTGAAATTATGAAGAAGTCATTGAACCATATCAAACATTACAACTTTTTTTATTAAGTAAATTGTTCTGCCTTCATGACTATTCAGTTCTATCACATGTCATGTTTATCTCATGTCAATCAAACCTGGCCTCGTGTTTGACTGAAATTGTCCTCTTCCCCTCTTTCTTCTCCTCCCACTCTCTTTCCTCAGGTGACAGTGATCGGTTGGAGTGTTTGGAGGATGGGCTGTGGTCTTTCCCAGAGGCTTATTGCAAGATTGAGTGTCCAGAGACTCCAAACATATCCAATGCCAAACTGCTAACTGCAAACTGTCTGGCTTCAGGACATGATGTTGGCTCTGTCTGTCGTTACAAATGCAACCCAGGCTTCTATGTAATAGGGAGCCTCCAAAAGAATATGCCAAGGTTGGTGCCTCTGGAAGCTCTGGAGTCAATATATGTGGGGTTTGAGAAGCATACAGTAGTGGTATCATCCATAATGGTACAGATTACCTATTTGTGCTCTGATCTACTGCTTAATTTTCAGAAGGAAAATTGGTTATTTCAGGCATTTGTTTCTTTTAACGAATAAGTAGCTTGTGCAGTTCCTTTAAATACTATTGTGCGTAGACGGGAGACCAAAGTAAATACAGTGTTTAATTACGCATGCCTCCCTGCGTAATGGAGGAAATTCCTTCTTTCCTTAATTTTACAAGATTCCCATTACACACTGCTTAATAGAATTAGGATCTTTGATTTAGGTATTTTATACAGAACTATAACAATGAATCACATGAACAACCAAAACCCTGAAGGCAAGGTCTTAAATATCAATGGGTAACATTTTAGGAGGTATTTCTCTGCCCGTCAGCTGTATAACTATATTCACTTTTGGAACAAATTCCCATTAGGGTCCAATAAAATATGTACCGCTGCTATCTTGGCCTCGCCATCGCTTTGCCAATTATATTCACTGGCTAACTGCTCATTACTGAGCACAGTTCACATGTTAGTAATGAGATGTGGGTTTCCAAACAGGAGACACAGCTTCTGGGGTAAGTTTATATCCTTCAGATAAGTAAACACTCATTCTTCACACATTTTATTCCGCAGTGGTTGCAGAGAAGTTTTTCAGTTCATGTACCTTCCTTACCGTTGTAATGGTAAACACCTAACAAACTAATATATACTATCATAAAAATCAAGTACATATCTTTTATAGATTTATATTACTTTCCATCCAGCAAGTTGAAAAACAATTTATTTAAAGATCCATTTGCAGCTGGGTGTCTTTATGAGTTACACCTTCTGAAACATACGTGTAAACATTTTAATAACCCCTGATCCTTTATTAGTCCAACATGTGAGAGCGAACAACAGCAGCTATTACAGAACCTTAAACAGGCTATTTACTCTTACCTTTGACACATGTATCCATATAAATACATATTATAACACATACCTTTGCTTTTACACACTATGCTCACCACACGGGAGATCTCTTTATTGTAGAGGAGGCTCTCAGTAGGTCCTTTTTCTTTTGTTGCTTGTGTTGTTTTTTTGCTATTAAAAGATTGATCTTAAGAGTCAAGAATTCTGATAAACTTTATTACATTCAACATTCTTTATAAACTAAATGGCTCCTTATGAAAGATGCAAAACAGACATATCTGCAGAACATCCTCAGGTATACCTGCACAAGAGCTCTCCAGTTTTTATATATACTCTGTAGCAAACCTTGGGAAAGTTATCTTACAGATGTGTGTCTTTACTCCTGCTGTCTCTAGGAAGTACTTCAAGTTGGAATGCCTGGAGGGAGGGCAATGGGAGGAAAGTGACTGTGAGCCAATATCCTGCTCAGCACTACCTGATGTATTCCACGGCATGTACACCTGCACCAACGGCCTGCACTATGACACCGTCTGCACTCTTCAGTGCCCAGACACTTCAGAAAATGTGAGATTTCACCACACTCATGTTACTGTCAATTTGGTTTTTAGATCAATTGAACAGGATGTTGAGCTCTTTTTAGTAGATGCCATTTCCCCACTAAAATAAGTTAATTATAAATGGAAGTAACATTTGTGTTACTGTCAAAATGCAGAAAGTATATGCCTTTTGATTCCAAGTCATACTACACAAATTTGGAATCTAATAAAAATATCATCTTGTTACCAAGTCTTAAAATCTTTCCGTTACTTTAACAACAACTGTGCCAAAATCTAAAAATAATGTGTTGAAAATTTAAGTTTAATCCATGATTAAGTAGAATTACTTTGATTCTTTTTTATTTTTATTATAGATTTGTTGATGTGCTTGGGATCATTGTCCTGTTGCATGACTTAGTTTTAGACAAGCTTAATCTGTCAAACAAATGACCTCACAGGTAACTTTGGTATATAGAAGAATTCATGGTTGCATCAATAACTGCAAGGCTTCCAGGTACTATGGCTGGAAACAAGTCATCTGCCACTGTGCTTGAATGATGGACTCCAAATAGTTTGGAAATGACATAATCATTCCAACAACGATGAACAGGAACATGTACTTCTTTAAGATCATTAACATCTTTCCTTCTTATCATTGTGTTAATACAGACCTGAATCCTCCAGACCAGCAAACTGCCAAAACCTTTATTTTTATAGAGGAGCTCACACTTGTTAATGATGATTCATTTAATGGCATTTCATTAGCACCCTGAGATGACATTGTTGTGGAGTGGTCCTATAGAAATTAAGCTGAACTGAATTGAATAACAGATAACAGCCTTGCCAAACACAGCTGGTCTTTTTCTAAAATCCTGTGTGCCCCCAAATTCTTTCAGTCATTCTGATTCTATTCTTGGTAGTCTTTCAAATATCATCACCCAGGCTGCTGAGATCTAACCTCAGTTTTGATGCACAAGTCAAAGTCCTACAATGTAATAATCTGTAAAGCCCTAACAGAGCAATGCTTTATTTAAAGCATGTGTATTCCATAAGGTGTAAACTGTAACAAACTTTAATAGACTACTCAGTTGCTCTTGTGTTAAACAGATAAACAGATAATCTAAAATGTAGACTGTGGACAGTGATTTAAGCATGTGTGTGTGTTTCAAGAGGGAAATTCGCTGCACCAAGGATGGGAAGTGGACAGCAGAGTTTACTATGTGCTCCACACTCCAGGGATCCTGCTCTCCTCCTCAAGATCTTAACTCTGTGGAGTACAGCTGTGACCAGGAGATGAATATCGGTGAGTGAAATTTCTTTTAGGGATCCTTATTATATTCTCTTCTCACCGACTGGCAAAAAGAAGCTTTGTTTGGTTTATGTAATTTTGTAATGTATACACTGTAATAATGTAGTTTATGTAAGAAAAACAATTATGATATTGTGCAGATTTGATGAATCATCTCTCTTGTACTACAAAAATATGATCCACATGACTTAATTATTTAATTAATAAAGTTATTTCTAATTAGAATATCTTATAAGTGACCTTTTTGATTGATTGTTAGGGAAACAAGAAATTTCTCTCCCCTTTTAAAAGTTTTTTTAATAACCCGGACCTCATGACATGCAGAACGGTGGTCTGTGTGCCAAATTGTGCGGGACAGATTTGCTTTGCCAAGGGAGGCCTCTTGTACATATGACTACCCTTGACACTTTAAATACTTTTTATTATGTCATTATTTTATTTGTGTTTTAAAATATTTTGCTATGCCATAAACTCATATATTAATGCCAAACCTGATGAAGGAGTAAAAGGGAAAAAGGGTGAAGAGGTAAAGAGACAAAAGGACAGAAATGAAATGTGGAAAGGGAAACAGACTGGGCTGCAATAACAAAATAAACAGTATCAATGCTAAAAACAAAAAAGAGAAATATACAAAGAAACATCAAATCAAATCAAATCAAATTTTATTTATAAAGCGCTTTTCATGCAAAGGCAACACAAAGTGCTTTACATAGTAGAAATGAATGCATATTAAAATGAAAAAAAAGAAAATCACAGAACAAAAACAATAAGCCCTTTACACACCCAGTTATGTGACAGATTAAACTCCTCCCACCCCCCCGCCCCCCCCCCCCCTTCAACCATCCACACACACACACACACACACACACACACACACACACACACACAAACTCTTAATATCTGTCTTTGGCTTGGCGCTGCTGTGAGGAAACGGCATTTTTGGGGACCCATTTACACCAGGAGCCAGTCAAGCCATGTTTGCAGAGGGCAGACCAAGCAGGCTTGACTCCCAGAGTTTAGGATCCCCATAAAGAAACATAAGGAAATACTTGAAAAATAAGACCAGGCACAACCCCATATCCAGGTGCTACGTCTGAACATGAAGCAAATAGAAAGCAACAGAACAGAGAATGCAACAGATAATCATCAAGAGTACCTGCAGAGAAAGAAGCACAGACACACAAACAGCAGTAGCAACCAGCAGAAAGCAGATGGAAACAGGTGCAGCTCATTGTGCATGTTCATGTGAGCGTGTAAGTGCAACCAGACAGACAGCAGAAAAGGCAGTAAATCAAATCTATCTGGAAGTTGCAGATTCTTATCTATCTATTTATTAGGGATGTTCCGATGCCATTTTCTTCTGTATGATACCGATTCCGATACCTGGGGTTTAGGTATATGCCGACACCGAGTACTGATACCTGTGTTATTTTATTAAGAGGTCTATTAAATTTATAATTTAAATAAATTATATTTATGATAGACTTTGATGTATGATATTGTTACTGTCATTCGATAGCCTAGCATAGGTTAAACTTTAAAACATGAAATTTATATATCAGATTAATCATAGTTTACAAATTAATTGATCATGATTAATCACCATTCGTGATTATTAAAAACATGTCTCATTTGTTGCTGTCAATGAGTTATTTTTGACAGCCTTAATATTTATTTATATCATTCATGTTTTTTTAACACATGAAAACCATGATTGTCACAGAACATTTTTAATTATTGAGTAAATAAGCTTGGATCATACCACTAATGCTAAATGTTAGCACGACAATGACTCACGTGCAGCTGCTTCTCCGCCTACAAACTCAAAACAATGGTTACGTAAGATTACATAACCAACTTCCTGTGTCTGTGTGTGGTTGTGTCTGATGGGGTTTAGACAGAAATACTCGCCGATACCTTACTTTTGGCAGGATGGCGAGTATTTCTGATGCTAGTATCGGTATCGGCCCAACTCTCTCTCTCTCTGGCTGCCTGGCTGTCTGTTTGTCTGTCTGTCTGCCTGGTTGTCTGTCTGTCTGTCTTTTTTTTGGTAGACATACAGGAGAGTACTGGACTTAAGCCTTTTTTTCTCTCTTTTTTCTTTGCAGGGGCTGTGTGCTCTCCAACATGCATTGTTGCTCTGGATATGGATCTTCATGACCCAGTAGTTCTGCCCAACAACATCACAGTTAACAGTTTGAAGCACTGGATGTTGTCCACCACTGTCCAGGTTAGATGCTCCGGCAGACCAAACATGGCCCAAATGTGCATTTTTGTTTGGCCTAAATTTTACCTTAACCTTCGGTGTTCACTGAATGTGAATGTGGCTGCACATGACCATAACATGTGGCCCGTATTCTGGCTAACAAAATACAAAATCCACATCCAGGCCAATAACTGATATCTGGACCACATGTAGCCCACATGAGACTCGACATAATCCAAGCCTGGCTGGCAACTGACATCTGGTTCATTTCTGGCCCACACAACACTTGCCAGTGCCTTAACTGAGCCATAATGCCAAAAGTATCCCAGATTTGGCCCAAACATGTCTGCTATCTGGGAAATCTTTCCATCTTTGTAATAAATTTTTAGTATTCATCAGTTTGTTGTGACCAAACCCACCATGGGATTAGATTTCATCTCTCTCAAGAAACTGTTTTAATTTCATCACGTTTGACTTTTCTTTTTAACTGATTCCTTGCCATTATTTAGAATTTTAGCTGAGTATAATTATGATGAAATTAAATTTTTTATTAGGTTCCAATATGTTTCACCAATTTGGATTATTTGTTTTTGTCAATTTTTTGCATAAAGTCTTTAAAAATTATTTAAATTACAGGTTGTAATGCAAAGGAATACGAAAATTTTTAAGGGGTGCAAATACTTTGACAAGCCACTGGACATCAGTTTCCATTTAGTCCCCTCCATCAAAATCTAGCGACAAGAGGAGAGATGCTGCTTGCAACATTGACTTTACTTGTTTCTGAGTTGGTTTCTTTTTTTTGGCCTGACAAAACAACCGCAAATGAGCGAAATATTGCAGTTTTTCTACCATATGAAGACTCTTGGCAGGTATTATAAAACAATGGTTGTTTTGCTCACTTGCTGCTACGCGACTAGTCCAGGGTGCCATGAAAACCCGATCCACTGAAAAACAGCTCTGAGAGCTGTATCAGAATGTATAATTCATCCAAACATCTGGTCCTCTGAACATCAACAGAGAGTAAACTGAGCTGCTGTTCCAGCCTGACTCACCTTAACTGATAAACACAAATCGACAACACCAAGACAACTAATACACAGACACAATAATGACATGTTTTTTGATGGCTGACATATTTAGCAAAATACATCACTCATCTTTCATTTATTACTAATTTATTTCAAAGTTAGCATCTTACTCTAGTATCTCCAAGACTCCATAATGTTTTTACAAAAATGATTTGAATCATAAAGATGTTTCTTTTTTTAACCAATAATGCCTCAAACTAATCCATTCATATAAATTAAGCTGAGATTTTCTTTTAATTGATTAGATTAAGGAGGCATCTGATAAAAATGCCTCCTGGTTTGGAGTCCTTGGGGCTGACACAAATGATATCTCCTGGCCTGGCTGCAGTAGGGGATCCTTGAAGAACTGGACAAACTTGCCGGAGGTCCACTGATGTCAATTAAAGAATAAACAGATATAAGTGTACATGTGATTAACATCATATATTTGATCAAATATCTTGCAAAGGAAAAAAAGACCCTTTAAAAGAATAATTTCCAGCTGAATATGCTTATTACACAACTCCAGATCGTATCTGTTTGTTCATTATCTTTCAAGAGTTTTTGTGTTACTGGAAATCACAGGGAGGTAACAAGAGTAAAGGTTCCAGTTGACGTCAAGCCTTCTAGGAACTGCTCACATCTCTCACACAAAGTTTGTACAACCAGTGAAAAAAACACCCAAACAAACTCGTAGGAATGTCAGATCTTGGATCTAAGTTACAATACTGTTGTTTTGCTTTAAAGGTGGGTCATATTTCCCAATACCATATCTTAGGAATCACTTTAGTGTTAATGCTGTTGCAAACAGTGCTCCAGTTTCACCTTACATTTGGGTGGTCAGTTAGCCAGCCAGCCAGTTAGTCTGCCTTTGCCAAGGTTAAATAGTTGGAATGAGGTCTGATTACTTACGCCATATCTCTGACATTGCCTTGTGATTTCAAGGCATTGTGTTATCTCAAATACTTCAGAATCAGGTCTCCCTTTCTGGGTCAGCATGTGCAGAAAAGCCTTGGGGAGGATCTGCTTTCACTGTCTATATTTTATAGTCAATCAGCTGTCTGCTAACCACCTTGTACATTTCTGGGGTCAAAGAAATGACAGAGGACCACAACTTCATCCACATTTCCATACAATAATTTAGTTTGTTTCTTTTATTTATCCTTTATTGCAATTTTCTGTCTTGCAAAACAAAACACACCAGGAAGGCAGCAGGTTTTTATAATGTTCTGGATATTTCCACAAAAAAAAAACATCAATAAAAAAAAAAAAAAAAAAAAAACTTAAACAAAAGGAAAAAACAAAACAAAACAAACAAACAAAAAAAAAAACATCAATTCAATAAAAGTAACTGCATCCTGCTACTGTGTTATTAAATAAAAACTCTACTCAGAAAGAGCCCAGTTCATACAGTATGAGTACAAGTTCACATTGTGTAATTTCCATTTTCCATTTTCCTCCCACCGTCCAAAGACATGCATGTTAGGTTAATTGGTTGTTCTAAATTCTCCCTAGGAGTGAGTGTGTGTATGTGGATGGTTGTTTGTCCATATCTATGTTGGCCCTGCGACAGACTGGTGACCTGTCCAGGGTGTATCCTGCCTCTCGCCTGCTAAAATGCTGGGATAGGCTCCAGCTTACCCTCGACCCGTAATGGACTAAACGGTTCAGATAATGAATGAGTAAAATCAATAATTGAATGAATAATTTCCATTTCAGCTATGTAGTGCATTCTTTTGACACCTTTAAGTCACTTTTAGTTCAAACAGTTTTGCACATAAGATACTAAAAATAAAGCAATTGTGCAGATTTCTATTTACATAATTTTTTCCAAGCAGGAGCTGCAAATTCTGATTTCCCGTTAGTCAATTCATTTCAAGTCGCTATTGTCATTACACATAGTGCAGATTGCTAGTCACTCCGATTACATAAAATACACAAAGACAATGACACAACACACACTGAGTATATTGGTAATTATATACTAAAATAAATTACAATAAATTACAATAATAATAACTGCTCCCTGAGCCGCCACCTTACCGTGGTGGAGGAGTTTGCATGTCCTGATGATCCTAGTGGCTATGTTGTCGGGGGCTTTATGCCCCTGGTAGGGTCACCCATGGCAAACAGGTGTCTAGAGGAGGGACGTGACTCAAAATACCCCTATGATGACGACAAATCATGGACCTAGGTTTCCCTTGACTGGACGTGGGTCACCATGGCCCCCCTCTGGAGCCAGCCCTGGAGAAGGGGTATGGAGACAAGCGCTTGGTGGCCGGGCCTTTGCCCATTGGGCTCGGTCGGGCTCAGCCCGAAAGGGTGACATGGGCTCTCTACCTGCAGGAGGGGCCATAGGGGTCGGGTGCAGTGTGAGCTGGGCAGCTACCAGAGGCAGGGACCCTGGTGGTCTGATCCTCGGCTGCAGAATCTAGCTCTAGGGATGTGGAATGTCACCGCTCTGGCTGGAAAGGAGCCATAACTGGCACCCAGACACACTATTCAGCAGTTCGACGATCAACTTTGTAGTCGTAACGTAGGACTAACGGCTGCATGTCTTGGACACTCGGGTGAAGAGAGGGGCAGAGCTGTCAACTGATCACCACCTGGTGGTGAGTTGGCTCAGATGGTGGGGGAGGATGCCGGTCAGGCCTGGCAGACCCAAGAGTGTTGTGAGGGTCTGCTGGTAACTTCTGGAGTCCCCTGTCAGAAAGAGTTTCAACTCCCATCTCTGGCAGAGCTTCAACCATGTCCCGGGTGAGGCATGGGACATTGAGTTTGATTGGGCTGTGTTCTGTGCCTCTATTGTTAAGGCAGCCAGCCGCAGCTGTGGCCATAAGGTCGTCGGTGCCTATCGTGGTGGTAACCCCCGAACTCATTGTTATGCAGTAAGGGATGCTGTCTTGCTGAAGGAGTCCTATCAGGCTTTTTTGGCCTGTGGGACTCCAGAGGCAGCTGATGGGTATCAGCAGGCTAAGCGGAACGCAGCTTCGGTGGTCGCTAAGGCAAAAACTCGGGCATGGGAGGAGTTTAGAGAGGCCATGGAGAATGACTTCTGGACGGCTTCGAGGAAATTCTGGTCCACCATCCGGCAGCTCAGGAAGGGAAAGCAGTGCTCCATCAACACTGTGTACCGTGGGGATGCGGAGCTGCTGATGAGAATCAGCACCTACAAATCCGAGACCATGGTCCTTAGCCGGAAAAGGGTGGAGTGCATTCTCTGGGTCAGCATGAGGTCCTGCCCAAAGTGGAGGCGTTCACGTATCTCAGGGTCTTGTTCACGAGTGAGGGAAGGATGGAGCAGGAGATCGACAGGCGGATCGGTGCGGCATCTGCAGTGATGTGGACTCTGCATCGGTCTGTCGTGGTGAAGAGGGAACTGAGCCAAAAGACAAAGCTCTTGATTTACCGGTCAGTCTACTTTCCTACCCCCACCTATGGTCACGAGCTGCGGGTAGTGACCAAAAGAACAAGATTGTGTATACAAGTGGCCGAAATGAGTTTTCTCTGCAGGGTGGCCGGGCTCTCCCTTTGGGATAGGGTGAGAAGCTTGGTGATCCGGGAGGGGCTCAGAGTAGAGCCGCTGCTCCTCCGCATCGTGAGGAGCCAGATAAGGTGGCTCGGGCATGTGGTCAGGATGCCTTCTGGACACCTCCCTGGTGAGGTGTTCCGAGCACATCCCACCTGTAAGAGGCCCTGGGGAAGACCCAGGACACGCTGGATGGACTACATCTCTCGGCTTGCCTGGGAACGATTCTGGATCCCCCCAGATGAGCTGGTTGAATGTGGCCAGGGAGAGGGAAGTCTAGGTTTCCCTGCTTAGGCAGCTGCCCCTGCAACCTGACTCTGGATAAACGGTAGACAATGGATGGATGGCTGAAATAATATTAAGTAAATAAATGAAAACTACATGAAAGTGACTAGTGCTTAAATGACTAATGTGTTCTCCTTTATGATGTTCGACGCTCTGCTGCAATAGCGTGACGTAACAAGGTTTTTCAGGTGTGCAGGGGACAGCCAAATGATCTTTTCTGCTGACCTAATGACTCTCAGTAGAACCTTTTTGTCTGTACACTGAGAAACAGTATGTCAGGATACTCAATCGTTGCTCTATTGAACCTGCAGCCTTTGCTTCACACTGTTCCTTTTGAGCAACTGAAGAAAATTGAGCCTTTGTTGTGCTCTCTTGCTGATGGCAGAGATGTTTTGTGACCAGGAATTTGAAGGACTGCAGTCTTTCCACTCCCACGCCATTGATGTAGAGAGGCAGAGGTGGTGCGTCGCACGTCTTCCTGAAGTCCAGTATCATTTCCTTTGTTTTGATGGTGTTGAGGTTTAGACAATTTACCACACACCACTTTGACAGTCTCTCAATCTCATCTCCTCCAGAGATGAGCCCAATGATGGTTATATCATCTGCGAAATTAATGATGTGATTGCTTGAGTGGGCTGGAGAACAGTCATAGGTGTAGATTGAATAGAGGAGAGGACTTAACACACAGCTTTGTGGGAAGCCAGCCCTGTGAGTGATTGAGGCACTATACCAATTACATAAAAACAGTAATGAAACAAATGTTAGCCTTTAAAACGTAAACAAACCTTAGTGTGATTGAGCTGCAGTGCAGACCAGGGTTTATAGAGTCAATGTATGACATGAATAATGATGTGTTTTCATTGGTGTATTAATCTGGCTGGGTGATCATTGTATTAATCTCTTTGACATGCACTGTTTTAAAGAGGCGCTGCTTAACTTTGGCAGATTTTCACACTTTCGTGCCTCCTATTGAAGGCTAATTCGGCATCCATCTTGCATCCTGTCTCTTTTCTGAGCTCTCTTCAGTAAAAGCCAGTCCAATGTTGTCTCTTATTTCTTGCTCTGTTAATGTTTATTTTCCTCTAATAATGTCCCCTTAAGTTGATTTGCTGAATCAACAATGGTCCACATTCAAAATGGCCAAAGTGTTAATATCCAGTTGCTGGCTGCAAAACACAGCTGTCACATGATTCTACAAGCTGGAATACCCCCTTAAACCAGCAGATGTGAACAGAATTTATGTTTTAAAAAAGAGCTCTGTACTGTCTGTGGTATTTTTATCTATGAACATAACCCTTTAAACTCTGTGCATATTTTTTAAGCTTCTGCTAAAAAATTCCATACCCATAATGAAATGTGTAAATCTCTGCAGCCACAGCAATGAATATCCCTTTGGAACGATGCAGCTGTGGCTCTAAAACTTTTCAAAGCTTAGAATAATGTGAATTCTGATAAAGTGAAGCAGAAAAAAATTAGATAGGTTTTTAGTACAGATAGTTCAGCCTAAGTCTCCTAAATGTCCATTTTGGCATAGTTTGACACCATCTGTTCTCAAAGTCCCTTAATTGGAGGACTTCAGGTCTTAAAAGTGAAGACCCCAGATGCCTCCTCTAAAATAAGTTTGAAGGATGTCAAACTTAAAAAAAACTTTCCAGCTTATGACATACATTTTCTATTGAGTTAATCAACACCATAATAGATCAACACTGCAGCACCCTGTTTGAAGAACCGGTTATGTAAAAGTTGTACACATGAATTGCAGTAATTCATATTTTGAGCATCAAGCTTGTACAAACTCTTGTAAAAATAGTTGTTTCTGACAATTATATAGTTTCTTCCATAACAGACACAGTAGTTATTAATTTCCTGTAGCTGCATTGTTTAACCAATGTGTTAATGTGTTTTGTTTCTCAGCGCATAGTGTGCACCGGAATGATGACTTGGTATCCTGACCCTCAAAACATCTATTGCATCCAGTCATGTGAGGTAAGACAACAAGGTAGCATAGGAATTTTGATCATATAGTTTTCTTTTTTCTCCTTGTTTTTGTTGTCCACAAAGGCCAACACAGAATGAAAATATTGTTATCCAGATGTCAGACTCACCCAAGTCAGAGAATATCTGTTTTAGCTGTGACTGATAAAAAAAAATTGTTGAGTGCCTGAATTAAGATCTGTTTTCCTTCTCTATATCATAGATAGGATTTTTGTGAAAGAAATAGTCAAAAATACGTTAAAGTCAAAGGCTGAATTTAATGTGCATGTTGTATTGTAGAAATTGTAGATTCCATTATACACGTTAGTCTTTTATGTAGGTTATGAATGTTTCAAGTGCAACAGGTATCTCAGTTTGGCTTTTCTATTTAGTTAAACTGAGTTTGAGTTACTTAACCTTTACAACAATTACACCATTTCTGGGTATAACCATATTAGATTTACTGTCTCGGCCAGACTTTTCCAGTAATATTAAACATGAAGCAAAACATGTGTATCTCTGTTGTCATCACTACTCAGAATACCACAGCCAGTGTGCAATATGCTCCATATTTCATGATGACAAATCACAGACAGAAACTGATAACTTGCATGTTGCAGGAATCCTTTTTAAATATATCCAAAGAAACCTTTTTTCCAGAGATGCTGGCATTGTCAAATTTTACGCCTTCCAAGCCTAATAAGTTATCTGATAACGGAAAATAAATTAATAACTGGATAATGTGAGGTTTAGAGTAATTATTTTTGCTGACACAAGCCTTTTAAATCTTTCTGCTTAGTTTAAAAACAGTCAGCCTTGTGTGCTGGAAATCTTTACAAAGAGAAAAAGAATCGCTTCCTGTTTTTTGACAAGCTAACTGCATCAGTTTCCTGCTAAATTTATGCATACTTGCGAGGAAAATATTTATTGACTGTAAATACTGGCTGTAGACAAATTTGCAGTTCGCATTTGGGGCTAAAACAGGTAATAAAAAAACTTTATTTTAGGTCATATTGGTCAAAGCACGGACTGTACACAAATATATATAAAAATAAATTTGGAAACTGTTGTCTTCTGCCAATGATCTCACAATCCTTATTATGTTTGAAAAGAGAACAGAGGTGACAGTTTTTGGACCAAATGGCCCTTGTGAATCCACTTCTATTGATTTGGGATATTGTAAGGATATTGCAAGAAAACCATTACCAACCTGGGTTTTAAGTTGGAATGATTTTACATTAGACAGCCAAATTAGAGCTGTAGTCAAGTCGAGTTTATATCAGTTATGGTGGTTGGCAAAGATTAAATCTTTTCTCTCCAGGCAGCTTTTTGAAACTGTGAAACATGCATTTATTTTATCTCGGTTAGATTTTTGCAATGGACTTTATGTAGGATTGAGTCAGTCCTTGTTGTTACGTCTGCAGCTGGTGCAGAAAGCTGCTGTAAGACTTTTAACAGGCACCAATAGAAGAGAACACATTACCCCTGTCCTGGCTTCACTCCTCTGACTCTGCATTTTAGAGTTGAGTTTAACTTTCTTATGGTTGTTAAACAGAAATTCTCACTATGACCAAAACAACTTTAATACAAAAGCTGTGTCTTTAGTGTACTTAATGCTGCACTAGACAGTCTGTCTTATGCCATAATCCACACAGTTATGTTTCAGTTCATTTAATATACATACTCACTTTATTAGGTACATCTTGCTAGTACCAGGTTGGACCCCCTTATTTCTTCAGAACTGCTTTAATTCTTCATGGCCTTGATTGACATGACAGCATCACACAGTGAATCTCCTGTTCCACCACATCCCAAAGTTGCTCTAATGAACTGAGATCTGGTGACTGTGGAGGCCATTGGAGTACAGTGAACTCATTGATGTGTTAAAAAAAATCAGTTCAAGACAACTTGAGCTTTGTTACAGGGTGCATTATCCTGCTGGAAGCAGCCTTCAGAAGATGGTACACTGTGGTGCAACAATACTCAGGCAGACTGGGGTGTTTAAATGATGCTGAACTGGTACCAAGAGTTCTAGAGTTTGCCAAGAAAATATCTCCCACACCATTACAACACAACCAGACTGAACTGTAGATACAAGGCAGGGTGCATCCATGTTTTTATGTTGTTTATACACCAAATTCTAACCCTACTGTCTCAATCTTACAGCTGAAATCAAGACTCAGACCAGGCGATGTTTCTCCATATTGTGTTGTTCAGTTTTGATGAGTCTGTGTGAATTTTAGCCTCATTTTCCTATTCTTAGCTGACAGGAGTGGCACCTAGTGGGCTGTAGCCCACCTGCTTTAAGGTTAGACCTGTTGTGTGTTCAGAGATGGTATTCTGCATACCTTGGTTGGAGCCAGTGGTTATCTGTGTTACTCTTCTTGACAAGTAACTAACAACTGCTGCCATGTGATTGGCTGAGTAGCTATTTGTGTTAAACGATTGAACAGGTGTGTCTGAAATAATAAACAAGTGAGTGTATATACTGTACAGCTAGAATTATTTTTCAGGTTACATGGATTACTAAACAGGAGATTAGTGCTGTGCAGGAGCACGTTATTTTATTCTTTTTGTTACTTAAAATGAAAAGATAACTTTATTTCTGTCTGTGAAATTATGTTCTTATGCTAATAAATAGTTTCTAAGATGATTGTCATATAGTTTTCTGACTTGCTCTTCCTTTAAAATGAAATTATACATCAGGATGCTACAATTTTACCTGGATGTGCTGTAATATGGCTTAAGAATCTGTGCTTGAGGTATATTTCCTGTGCAGAATATCATATGTAGTCTGCAGTTAATAACATTCACAAGCAGCGCAGTTCAGCCATGATACTTTAGCAGTGACAATAAATCAACTACAATCATAAAGCCAGATAGTTTTGATTTGGCTTGTGTCCTCTGTGTTCAGAAATGGCTGGAAGTTTGGATGGAACACATAAACTGTTGATGTCTCACAGTATTAAAATATTTTCCCTACTTGCCAGCTCTGCATTTTCCCCTTCCACCTTACCGTGAATGTTGCTAGGCAAGACAGTTGCTTATGACCCACTCCTCCATTACAACTCTGTAAATTATACCAGACCACATGTGCAGCCGATGACCTGTGCCAGATCTCATCCAGATGCCACTGCTTTCCTCTCCTTCTCCTGCTGCTTGTCTGCATCTAGGTTGTCAGTGAAAGTCAGCTCGGACATCTTATCGGTCCCTGAACAATCAAAGACCCCTCTGTCATGTTTTTATTGAGCGTTAGAAAAGAGTCATATCAGGGGTAAATAACCTCTGTGTGCTTTTTGATGTGTCTTTACTCTGGACGATAGGTGGACGATAGGTGTAAAGAATGTTTGTTTTGTTGAGCCAATTAAATGCATCGATTTATGCATCACTACATACGAGGCATTTTGGCAGCGAGGACAGAAGAAATTCATCAAAACCACTCAGTTGATGATCGCTGTGCTAATTCCCTTCTTCACATCCTGAAGAACTCTACAGCGGATTTCCAGTCTGAATCAAGTTGCAGTCAATGAAGTATTGAATGCTTAAGAAAAAAAGACAGAACATTTGATTTTAAACTTTTTTCCACACATCTGACACCCTAGGTTCAGGCTCACTGACTGACTGCTGTTTTGTCTGGCTGCTGCTTTGAGTTGAGGTGCAAAAGTTTCAGATTTGAGCCAGAGAATATATGTATATAGATATATTCTCTTTTTTTTTATATAATGTATTCAGCTAAATTATATTCAGTTGTTTATTTGAAAAAAAAAAAATCTTAGACAAATGAGTTTCAAGAAAAAAACAAGCAGAAAAGTTCATTCGGGCTTTGTATTTTTAAGACTTTTTCTGGTCCTTATTTAAGGTGGGAATAGACTAAACAGAGGAAGCCAGTGCGCTTTACCTCAGCCATGTCTGCCAGTTTTTTTGGGGGGGCACTGTAATGCCATTGCTTTCGTTATCCAGTGAATATCTTTCTTACATGTTCAAGGACTTCATTGTCTCCCCCTTTATCCACCATCTCCCATGTGTATGACCTGGCCTGGAGATGAGCTCCCCATGTGCTGTTACAGGTCTGAAAGTCCAGAGCGGTGGGCTCCTTTCTAGAGGATATGTTCTTTTAAATTAGAGCTTTTGGGTGTTTCCAGCTTTAACTGTTGCTGGAGTTTATCTTACCTGTTTTTTTACTTTGGTTTATATATATATAAAAGAAAGACCAAAGGGGTTTAGCTTTTAAAGACTTGAAGATTAAGATAATCACAAGTAACAGAGCTAGGTTGTAAACCCTATTGCTTGACTATGTGTGAGGTTAAACAGGATTCTTTTTTTTACATGTTTATAAAACAAAACAAAACAAAAATAACGCATCATATTATAAATGTTTTTACCACATTATTAGGTTCAGCTGTTCAATTGCTTGTTAACACAAATAGCTATTCAACCTATCACTTGGCAGCAGCTCTGTCCATTTAAACATGTAGTAGACATGGTCAACATGAATCCAGTGAGCAGCCTTGTATCAGTGGTTCAGGCTTGTGGTGGTGTAATGCTCTGGGGCAATTTTCTTGGCTCACCCTTAGTACCAACTAACTACCAGCATTGTTGAAACGCCACAAGCTATCCAAGTACTGTTGCCGACCATGTCCATCCCAGGATAATGCAACATGTCACAAAGCTCACATCATCTCCAACTAGTTTCTTGAACATGACAGTTAGTTCACTGTATTCCAACAGTCACCAGATCTCAGTCCAACGTGATGTGGTGGAGCAGGAGATTCTCATCATGAATGTGCGTCTGACTAATCTGCAGCAACTGTGTGATGCTGTCATGTCAATATGCAGCAAAATCTCTGAGAAAAAAAACAAAAAAAAAAACGTAAATAATTTGATAAGTTCTTGGAAAAGATCACTGGGTTCAGTTTAGAATTCAGTTTTCCTAACACCTTACATTCACTCTTAAAAGAATAAAAAATCATAGAAATATTTTGACTCATAAGGAAAGAAAAAGGAAACATCCCATCTCCAAAGTTTATTCAGACAGACAGGCCTGGGTTCAGGGGTTACCTGACTCAGTTTGGGATTACGTGGTAAAATGTTTGCTATCTAAAGAGTGAACAAAGAAAATACATTGCTCTCTGAGTCCTCCTTAAATTTCATATCTGTGTTTTGAAATGTTCTGGCAGGTTCTACTCTTTGTCTTCAAAGAGTCCGCACCAAGAGGTGGAATATTTATGTGAGCTAGGTGTGGGGTTGGCTGCTGCTGCTTTGTCTGTTTTTTACTCTGATACGAGGGGAGTTACTGAATGAATATGATACACAAACCAAGTGACCGTTTAATTGCCGACGTGGGACGAAGGTGTGCAGCCAACTCCGGCTGCGTTACTCTTCATGGGTCTGTGCGTTGCTCTGTAGCGGGACGTATATGCTGCCTGAAGGGAAATTAAATTACCAATTAACCTTTACATGAGCCGTGGCTTTAGAATTAACCTCATATGGGAAAAGTATGGAGTTGGCAAATTTAAACAGCAAGTGAAATGCAAATAAACCTGGAATAAAAGGTTGATTTAAGGAAAGTCTTATAGTCAAAATGTCTTTTCAGGCTCAAGTCAATAAGGTTTAATTCCTAAATTTACATACAAGTAGTGATTTGGATAAAGCTCGTGATGCAGCTGCTGGTTAAGTATTTACTCAGAAATAGAACGATTAAATAGATTTATTCATGCCGTGGCCATTTAGTTGGAAAGGCAGGAGGTTTCTTCAAGTAGGGACTTTGAAGTGAAGAGAAAACTGCAGAAATCTTCTCAGCAGCTGTGCTCTCCCCCTGCACAGGTTAGGGCTTTGAAATGTCTCCATCAGCTCATCAGAGAAAGCCAAAAGCATCTTTGGCACTCAGAATTTATTTTCATTTTGTTGGCATTTCACAGAAGCCCTCGAGATTCAGAGGAGAACATTAAAAAGGCTTTTATCGGGATGCATTTTGAGATTCTAGGTAATTCATATTTTACCAGTATGCCACTCCAGAGTTTCTCCAGGTGGTCTCTCACATGGCTAAAGCAGCACAGAGAGTAGTTAGGAAATGTCATTTACCAATAACATGAATCAAACTGAAGCAGTTGTCAAATGACGTCCGTCTGTCAGATCTATGTGTATTCATGCGAGGAAAAGATCGGCACAATGACCTTTGAAAAGAGTAGAATTTGATTTTCTGTTGAGGAAGGATGGCGTCTGTGTGTGGGGCATGCGGTCTGTCGCTTACAGTACAGTTTAATCAGACTGGATAAGAATCTCCACATCCGTTCCTACCTGGAATACCGGCTCATTTTTGCCCCACCAGTAGAACAGGCATCAGGGTAAGCGCGACAGGCGGCTGACATAGCTTAAGGCCTGTTTAGAGCTTTCTCCCAAAGCTTTCTTGGACTGTTTTGGATCAATTTCGTTCACTCTCTGCTTCGTTGTGGTCATGGGACCCTTCTGTGGGGTACCGGTGGTCGGCTCGGATCAAGCAAATCTGCTTTCGCGTATCTGTCATCCACATCTGCGCTGGCGCCTGGCAAATCTCAAGAACCGGCAGCCATTACAGCGGGCTCCCCTGGTGACTAATGCCTTG